>NC_092569.1:16580000-16872500 GCF_037975245.1 Apostichopus japonicus
TATATAACTTAGTCATAGTAACACTACTCGACATACTGTGACTGCGATCATCACTTCGTCGATGAAAAGTATCGTTCATTCGAGCAATTCGACATGACTGAGGCCCACATTATCCCATATGACTATTGCGTAGAACTGACTCCATCACCCCGACATAAGATGCGACACAAAAATAGTAATTCCAGAAGAAATTGATTGAGCCGTAGTTTAAAATTCGAAAGCAAACAATGACAATCACTGTGCGTCTGTGTTGACAGTCATCTTGCAAAATACCAATTTACGCAAATTTATTTATAAACGACATTGAGCGTACGTATGCATCTATCCTTCAAAATTGGTTAAATATTTTACATTTACATGAATTCTGAAGATGTTTTACACTTTTTAATAAATATCCTAAAGTCTTACAAGTTGTGTAAAAATTAGCTATGTAAATAACATTTAAGTTGGCAACGCATTTTCAGGAACTCTCTCAGGTGCATGTATGATGTCGTTAACAGCTGATTATCTGCTTCCCTCTCCTCCAATATTGAAGAAAAGGGCGGATAAGGGCAATAGCCAGTGAATTTGATTTTTTTTTTTCATTCCATGAAGTCGTAAAGGATTAACATGATAAAGGTCATTATTGTTGGGGTAAATATATATATATATACTAAAAGTATGTGAAGAGTAAATCAGGCAATATTTCTCCCCATTAAGGTTAGTTTATACAAGGAGAAGGATTTGTGATTTTATAGTGTCTTTGTGAAGTTACCCTTACTACCAACATGTTACAAAGGCAATGGAAGGGAGTTGTTGTAATGAATGGAATTTATGACGTAGGACGACATCAATCCTATCATACATTGTACAGTATGTGTATAGTAAACCTCTGAACATCTAAGACAATATGACAGCAGTGATCAAATGGTTTCATTAATTTATTTCAGTTGGTCTTACTAAACAGTTGCCTTGAAGTTAAGACCGACACTGACTGTCTTTCCACCTTTTTAATAGTGTAATCGTGATATCGACTTGTGTCGGCGATTCTCCTATATGACCGATGAGAATGACGGAACTTTTTATCAATTGTTGCCTGTCACAAAGACATACATACACGTGGTCTGAGCATTCAGTGGTTATAGAATACGTGTGTCGTACTGCATAGAAAGAGAAGCAATGTGATAGCCAGAGTAGATTACGTCAACAGGAAAGATAAAGGAAATCATCCCCTGTAAAATGATATCTAGCCAACAAGAATTATACAGATAAACAGGTCAAGCCCATGTAGGAGTTAGAAGTTTTAAATTTATATGCAGTCGTTCTCTGTTTGAGAAAAACCAATTTAATGTCTTTGAAGGTACCTCTACAGGTTATCAGTGCTGAATGATTCCAATTACATTAGAAGGGTGTGTTTTGGTTGGCTATGTATGTATTCAGTAAAATTCTAAATATTGATGACAATAATTCAGCCGCAGAAGAATAATTTTTCTCTTTATTCAGACAGGTTTTAGTAATTAATAGCAATAAATACATATTGGATATTCTTCATCCTTTGTTTTTGTGTACACTGTTTGTCTAAACATAAATACATAAACCGTACTATATGAAAAAAGGAAAAGCACATAGCTGAACAAAAATTGTGCTCAAAGTTGCTATTTTTTCGTGGATAAAAGAAATGTTTAAATTTTGGCATTGCATCTTCTCCTTAACCCCCCAAAAACTTATTATAAACTGTCATTTTAAGCTAGATCTGCAAAGTAATATCGTCATAATCATATATGTATTAATTGTGAGCAATCTTGTGATTTACCTGTATCGCTAACTAGCTTTGTAACCAAAGCAGATAATGCTGATAATTATTCGCCGGTTCTATATGCGTACACCATATCGATATGAAACTTTTGTTTTTAGACATCATACTTCAAGATAGCTGGTTGAGGTCGCTGTATAACTGACTTGATTAAAGTCTCTGTACGTGTTTGTCAAATTTAAGCTTCGACCTTTCCAGCTTACTGCATTTTAAGTTCAGTAAAAATGACACCGTTCTATGAAATTTTCATATCAATATTAATTATATTTCTTGAGTTATCTGACGTTAAAATGTTGAGGTGAATAAAATTCGCCAGATTTATTAACGAGTCCGTAGATACTACAAACTTCAATCAAAATTTGCAAGCCCCGCCCAACATATCATGCGCCAATATTTTTTTTCTGTTCACGACCGTTAGGCCTATAGGCTTATTTTACTTTCGTGACTATCCTGTCTTTGGTCCATTCTCTTGTTTCTTTCTCTCGGTCTTATCGATGTAGCTGGTGGAATTGTGTCATTTCCTCCCATTGCAATGAATATACAAGTGTTTTTAGACGTTTCCTCAGTTGAATTGTAAAAAGTGGATGACACGCGTATAGGACTGCGTTAAAATCTTGATCGTGCCGCATGTGTAGACTATTTGTTTACATTTGTGTAACTAACATGCTGACATAGGCGTTAGCAGTGATTTTACGGTAAACCATAAGGTCAACAGAAAATACATTTCTCTCTTTTGATTGCGACAGCTTTTCTTATTAAACCCACCTGGTCGGTGTGCATTCAGAATAAGAAACATTGAATCTACTTCCGTTCGGAAGTTTGTTTCCGAAATTCATCAGCAAACACGTATTGAGACTTGAATGCACGACAACATCTAAGAAAGCCATCAACAAAATTATATATATTAAACTATTACTGAGTTGGTAATTTATTTTTGTCTCGATGTAGCTTTTGGGTACTTCTAATATATACTTGAGCGGACGATTGTGTATGTTAATACGACCATCATACCTTACATCATAGTTTCCTAAAAGAATAAGTGTCTAGTTCAATGATGCAGGACACAGCTAAATATACCTTTATAGTTCTTATAGGCGATTGTTAAAAACTTTATTCTTGGACGGTAGATGTGATGAGGGGGGGGGGGGGGGGAGCGGGGTAGGTGAGTGGAGGATTGCTTAGAGGCAACACCTGTAAAATGAATCTCAATATGAATAATATTTTCTTGTATCTTGAATATTGGACAAAATTACGCGTCATTCTCGATTACTGTGCAACTCATTGGGCGGTGAACATCAAGGTAAGGTTTAAATTCTTACATTTTGATACATATGGCATTCCGTATCTTACACGTTGTTTCACGGACAAGGAAGTAGAATTAAATAAGTATTCATCCTCGATAGTGATATAAATTGGTGAATGAGATGTTTGCAACTCATGGTACATATTTTGACTTCAACATAAAAGCATTATGCTTTCTTATTCAACTTTATATGTTGTTTCAATTCAAACATAATAAAATCCTCTTGTCTTCTTGCCTGTGATCATTAACCCAATATTATGTATGGGGACGAATTGAATACTTTAGAATGGAATATGTTAATAACTTCATACTGTGAGAGAACAATGTCTTACTTTTTTTAAACATATTTTCGTGTATATGTTGAGGATTACGTTGCAAATTGGCTAGTAAAGGAAAGAATGTTGCACTGCCATATCTAGTCGATTGAGTATTAATGATAATTCGTTTCATATATAGGACTACATGAGAAAGTAAGCAAATATTCATGGCATGTACGGAACTGTATTGTTTGTGAGTAATTGTGCACTTCACGGAAATTAGATCTATCGTAACATTCTATCCCTGACTTCAAACAAGTAACTCGAATTTTGTGCATGGTTACAGGACGGGCCCAACACCGAATGTGTATGTTAAGACGACCATCATACCTTACATCCTGGTTCCCTTAAAAGAATACGTGTCTAGTTCAATGATGCAGGACACAGCTAAATATACCTTTATGGTTCTTATAGGTGATTGTTAAAAACATTATTTTGGGATAGTAGATGTGGTTGGGATGGGGGATGAGTGGAGAATTGCTTAGAGGCAACACCCGTAAATGAATCTTAATGTAAATCATATTTTCTTGTATATTACATACATATTACACAAAATTCCGCGCCATTCTCGATTACTGTGAAACTCATTAGGCGGTGAACTTCAAGGTAAGGTTTAAAGTTTGACAAACAAAAGGATTTATATAAAAACTCAAGATGGATTAGTCTGGAAATATATTCATCTTCCTGTAATATTCATCATTCAATGTTGAAATCAAAGAGATTTGTTGTTACGTTAATAGTCCAATATTTCACAAGTCTAGAGTATATGACGATGATACAATGTTGTGATCATTCTAGTTGCTGTTTACCGATGTATTACACTGGACGTATCTTCATTTCTGCGTATTTTATGTTGTAATTACTCCCAGGAAGATTATTCCAATAGATGCTCTTGCAATTAGCACTACTGCCGGCTGTGTACAGTCCGTTCAGGTTAGAATAATAATTATAATTACAACAATTATTACTGTGCCACCACGCTCCGCGACAATACTGGGCCAAGTTGTAACTACTATGACGATCATTGTCGCGGTCTAACGTCGTAAATGTCTGGTTCCTGTGATTCGCCATCCTATCATATGCTGTGAAAGGAAAACACAAATACGAGATGAAGTAGATTATAATTTGTTGACACGTTTGACTTAAATACTGGATGCATTATTATGACTTTTTTTGGATACAATTGTTAGAGATAATGAACAAGCTATACAATATAATATGTAAAAATCCTTCTAAAATGTTATCTTGATAGTTACATCGTTTTGCTCCAAAAAATACTTGTGGTAATCAGATGTGATATCACAGCTGTCATTAATATGTCTGATTTTCTGTAAATCCCCATTTTTGGATCAATTTGTATTGACTTTGCATTCCCCCAATGTAAGTTAAATACGATAGGGTGAAAAATCAAGCAAAAGTTGTTGATATGTTTTTGTTTAGTGTACAGTAAAACTATGACATCACACTTGTTTCCATCAAATTCATTTATTATACCAAGTCCCTAACAATTTCAGCTATTAATATATGGATAACTTTTACAATTACTGTTAAATTTAATGACAAAGCTTACAACCATATGTTTCTGTTGTCATCGGTAGTTTCATTTATATTTACATATATATATATATATATATTTATATATATATATATATATATATATATATATATATATATATATATATATATATATATACATATATGTACACTTTTTTCTCTTCTTTTGTTGTGTTTTGTTTTTTTACTTTCTTAAAGGGCCTTATTGCTATGACTATATGAGAGCAGGGTAGGAAATAGGAGATGGGCAGTGATGGGATGAAATTTATTAAACATAAGACTCGCTGTCAAGTATACTTTTTGCGAGTTCATTTCTGGAGCCCATCGTATCATACTTTGGAAAAACATTCCACTTCCCTATATCTCTACTTCCTGGTTGACACTCAGATTGTAAAAAAAAAAGAAAATCACACGGGAAATGAATTTGACGAAGAATATTCTAGGTATATCATTATATCTTAGAGCGATTTTTCAAGTAACTATAAATCTTGTCATCTGCCTTTGCAGAGTTTACTACCTTTATTGTTGGAACACATTCAGGAATAATAGAAGTAATAATACATGTGGGTTGTTTGTTGCCAAATGTCACAATTTCCCCAATATGCCAAGTGTTTATTACCTTTAAATTTCGTATTGATCTATATTAATCGTATTAATAGAAACACTGCATTATTCATATATCATATACCGCTGACGTTTAACTTCCAACTGAGAGTTATACCTCAGAACAGCAGGGAAATGCAAAGAGCAAACACATGACATATTATATATATGTACCTGTTGTGCTGGAGCTATCGTATTCTCCAAGGCCAACTAAACGATACTTAGTCCCTTCATCGCTGATCCTAAACAGGTCGTACTTCGCAAAATAGGGATCTCCATTCACGTTGTTTAAATCAATGCGAAGCATGTAATCCTTTTGGTTAGTTAAGAGTGATATTTTATCGTTGCCAAGCCAAAATTCCTTATTGAGGAAACCAAAGCCATCTCGGTAATCATCCCAGTCTCTGTAAAATTCTACGGAACCATCGACCCGGCGTTGGAAGACCTGGTTTAGTTTCAAAACAAAAACATGACATATTTTGTTTCACATAATGAACAATTTGTACGATGTACGTTCGATGGGTATGATGTATCAGTCTGGTTAGTGCTTTTAATGTTTCGTCTTACGTTGAACAGATACGGTAGCCTGTGAACCGTTTATATTCTCTTTTTTCTAACGGAATACATAGTTTTCATATATTTTATGCTCTTATTGCGAATATTGTAAAGAAATCGCTTTTTAGAGAACAAATAAAATATAACTATCAACATACTTCAGCAAGCACGCAAAATAGAAATTAATTAAGGGTAATATGTAAGGTTCTTACCGTCCAACCTCCTCCGTCAATTGAGTTATTACAGTAAACTTGAAAAGGTTCATTGGCTCCATCTGGCTTAATTAGATAAACTCCAGATTCAGAGGGACTACCTTCACATTGGTCGTAAACTTCTTTACAATCTCGAGGATATTCTGGCTCTTGGTAGAAAAAGTAGGAGGAGTCTGTAGAAATGAAAGAAAACTTTTTAAGTGAACTACCTAACTCGATGTCCCGTTTACCTAACTCTCGATTAAGGTGAAAATCACGGTTTGAAAAACAAATGTTTGTCAAATATTATAAATAAATCTTCCATACATTTTTCTGCTCGAAAGAACACCATTGAAGTACACATTGTAAAATCGCAAAAAGAAACAACAAATATACAGAATAATAATTAATGAAGTAACAGAATAACAAGCAAGTCCTGATAAGTTCTGGTAACTATTTTGTTAATTATAAAGGACAAATGTTGGCCCCCTTTTCACCGCCGCGACAAACATTAAAACAATTTCATTAATATTTTGTACTTTTCAGCCAGTGTTAAAAGCGTGCTGCTTTTCGATTTTTCGATTTTTCGATATTTTTTATAATTTTTATTTCACCAAATTACAAAATCCAGAGTACGCCTTTCTGTGAAGTAAGAATTATGAATAATGGTGGTAGGTCTTAGTTTATATATAATTACCGCATCAAGAAACGAGAGTATAATTGCATATTAACCATATTATGTGAAGACTACAAAAGCAGAAATCACCATTTTTGTCAATTCAGATCATTAATATGACTGATTAATTACGTTCCCGTATTACTGTTTTTGATGATAGCAATTTTTTTTACAAACGGAATTGAATATTAATTGAGATCTCCATAATAACAGTTTCCTAAAGGCATGAAATCCAAATTAATAATGTAAATTAAGTTTCATTCAAACAGAAATTTTAAATGAAGTAAACTAAATTAAAAAATCAATTCTAGTAGCTATGTTTGTTCAAGATTAATCGACAAATTTTGGCCTTCTTTAGACCACCGCGAAAAACGTTAAAAGGCTCTCAGTTTGCTTACTATAAGTTGTTTTCAGCCAGCTTTAAAAGCTGGTTAGTTTTCGTTTTACAGTAGTGTTTGTAACCAAATTAAACAATCCACAGTACGTCTTTATGTAAAGAAAGTATTTAATAAATATTAACAACTCGATGATGATATAAGGTAGTAGGTATTGGTACATATTTAATAACCACATCACGAATCGGAAGTATAACAGCATATTAAACTAATGCATGTAAAACAAAGATGAAATCACAATAATTGTCTATCAAAATCAATAATATAAATAACTTATTTAGTTAGATGAATCCTATATATCAATGAGTACCTCTAAATTCCAAAAAAAAAAAAAAATGAAAATTACATTCATACTTGTAATGTCCTTTTTTAGAACGTGTAGTTTTTTTCTTTGTTAAAGATTCATGTAAAAGTTTATTGAAATAGTAAACACAAAATGAATAAGAATGATACATTTTCTTACCTCCAGTGCTTCTTTTGTTCCTGCCAAAATTTTCCCGTCCAACATTCTAAAATGGAGATATGAAAATTGAAATATCAAAGTCAACACAATCACTAAAAGGACATTCCGATAGGCGTGAGGGACTCGTTTGTAAAGGGTACTTACCGCCGAAATCAATTAAGTTCTAAAGCATTTTTTAGTTGCTGCTAATCTTTGGTTAAAGTCCAATGTAGTGAAATCAGGGATCATTAACTATGTCACCATTGGATCATCTTAATCATTTCACTGATAGAGAAGCAGTTACTTTGACCTATCGTGTGACAAGGTTTCGGTAATATTCGTATAAAATATCTTTCTCTTTTACTCAGATATTTAGCTTCTTTGTAGGAAACATTACGGGAAATCAAGAGACACTATTCCAACACTCTATTCCAACACAGTATAACTATTCAGTTTATAACGTATATAGAACTTTCGTTAAGCCGTGACATATTTTAATGAAAACAAAATGTGTTTCTATTCGATAGTGTATTGTCGTTCTGTTTACTTCTTGGCATAGATGTTTGAAGACAAATCTTTTCAAATTATTTTTGAAACTATTAAGATGACAGAATGACTGAAGAAACAAGTTACACACTCAACGCTATTGTTGTCCTGTTTCCCTCCCTTATATTGAATAACCTAGATAAAACAATAATATGTGGCGATGAATTTTCGCGACATGAAATGAGAAAGTAATATGATTCGTTCTGGACGTTTACAATTTTCATAAATATATCTCATATTAATGGTCATGTTGTGTTTGTGTAGTAAAGGGAAATACGACTATAGTAGTGCTTACTTGAATTTATTATCGTTTAATTAGAAATTAAGGATTGATGAAAATATTGCGAATTGACTTTCATGTACATACAAATGCGTCTCGAATTATCCTGGTTAAATAAGTCGCTTTCGTATCTCTGAGCCATTTCTGCATTTTGTCATGTCACCTTGTTTTTTTATTATTATTTTTTTCAGAATAAGCTGAATGAATAGCCCAGCTTCAACTTGAAACATAATTTACATTGATAAGAAAGTTTAGAGATTTATCTAAAATAGTACTAAGTACGGAGGGTACTCTCACCGTTTCTTCCCTTCAAGGTTATGTTTGCTTAGTAAGTTCTACCAGTTTGGCCTTATGACACATATGATGTATTTGTTAGTAATGATCTAGAATACTTTTTAAAAATTCCTTCATAAACTTATACAACAGATTTAATTTGCTACAATTAAAGCTATATGGAATTCATCGTATTAATCAATGTTGTGTTTAAGAACTTGGAAAACTTCCACGCACTGATATTGACAACATTTTATCATCAATTGTAATATTCGCTTTCTGTGTTGTTCAAAAATTGAAATGGATTCCTTATTGCCTTCTCCATTTTTTTTCAAATGTTTCCAAAGATAAATCCTTTTTGAATGTTTTATATAAAAAATTATTCGTTAACATAAACTAGCAGCGTTCTCCATTAGAATCACTAATACAAATCCTAATCTAATCTAATAAATCTGGAAAGACATATTTATTTGAGAGATATTTTACAGGCCTTTATTAATACATACGATTCAACAATGTTATTAAGCCTATTAAACCCTAATATGCTATTTTAACCAGTCTCAGTCATAAACGAATTGTTCAGTTTTCCTTTGTAGTAATACGGCGTACTTTTGACGTTTATATTCAACACTACAACACAGTTTAAGGCAATGAGTGATTTTTGTCATCTTTTAAACTGTTATTAACATATCTGGATATTCCATCGCTATGTCGTCGATGTCAAGCCAAGGAAAACATGCTCTAATAACACGGAAGTGAACAATTTATTTTTATTTTTAATAAAAAAAAATTTAGTCTTTCGGTAGAATATATAACTTTCAGTAGTGCGTGTCCCGATTAGATACTTAAAAGTTTGGTAAATGTTGTTCTTTGGTTAACTTACAGAGTTAAACAAGCCGAAGCAACGTTATTCTCTCCTTGGTATATTGGGTTGTGTTTATGGTAAGTTTAATTAATGAAATATATGACGAAAGTAATATAAAGTTATTGTTTAATATATATGTACTGGTACTTGGTAGATTCACATCGAATCTTATCTATTCAATATTTACATCAAGTGTTTGTGATTTATGAGTATAACTTATGATTCTAAGGCATCATTCCACAAGATTTAATATGAATATAGAGACGTTTTAAGTTTGATCGATTGCTCTGAGTTTCTGAGATTCGGCAGCAAAGTGTCAAGAGCGTTAACATTTGTTAAATGTAATAATTTATTGGTTTCCTAAGTAATTCACAGTAAGTAATAGACTGACATTTAAGTATCAAGTTTTTAACTATTTTGATTTCTTCATTGATTCCTTAATGAAGTTACTTGTTAATTGGAAAGGTATCAGTGAAAACACATTTGTCAAATTTATATATTTCTTGGCGCAAAAAAGAGAATGCCTATCCAAGAATATCATCAATTACAGGTTAAGAACTGATTACTGGTAAAAGCGACATTTATCATAACATGTAAATAATTTTTGCTACCAAATTACATCCAACAGAATATATAATACATATCCAATGAATGGGAAATACATATTTATTTCAGAGAAATTTTAGAGGCCATAATTATTAAACACGATACAACGGTGACATGAAACATAGACTGAAATATGATATTTTACTCAGTCCCCTGAAAAAAAGATTGTTTGATATTCATTTGCACTGATGTGGGGGACTTTGGCCAGACATATCCGAAGTTCATGTTGTAAACTTGATGAAATAAAGTCGATATGTTTTCTTTTCAACTTTTCAACTGCTATGAAAAGAAATCCTATCAAGAATTCCTTGGTGAGATGTCAAGGAAAGAACGCGCTCAAAACACAGGAGAAAACAAACTACAATGTCGATTGATATAAACAATGAGTCTCGCGGTAGAATAAATACATTTATATAATAGTGGGTATCTTGAGTAGATATTCACAATTGCCAAAATCGTTACTTTGTTTATTTTTTTTATACAATTAAACAAGTCAAGACAACTTTATTCTTTTTTGTCTACTTTTAATCTGCTTTAGTCTTAAATGTAATAAACGGAATATAAATTTGACATTTGAAATTATTGGATCTCATTTTCTTGATATATAAAAGATAATCGCTTGAATCATTCCCGTAACTTGAGTTTTTATGATTTATGAGTATTTTTATTTTATTTAAGACATCATTTAACCGTTTAATCTTACTAACCTAATCCATTAATAAGAAAATATTAAGTTTTATCAATGGTTCAAATAGTTCCTACTATTGTTTCAATGCATTAAGTTATTGGTATTGCACTGTATCATGTATCTAGCAAGTCACCTTCCGTCATGTATTTTTTAAATATATATTTGAATTGCTAAAAATGGATATTGGAACTATGTTTGTACTATAGGATTGATGTACTAGATTGGAAGCCAGTTAACGATGGCTCAAGGAAAAATTTCAATTAATCTTTGTTAAGGAATCCACAATTATATCCTTAGATATGATAACTATTTTCATGTTTTTTGTTTCCAATAATTGTCATAGTTTATTTGCCATGTTGGACGATATAATTAAATACCCGTTTGAAACGTGATCGTTTCGACGAAATATGGGCAAGTCATTGTCAATTTCAAATTGCTTATTGTATTCGTTAACAATAGGAATTATTATCGTTGTTTCGAGAAAATAACTGATATTTAGACCCCTTTCAAACCTATCCATATTTATGATATGGTGTAATTAAACTCATTATATTTTATTGTGCACACCGACAATAATGTCAAACAGCATGGTAAAGAGAAACTGAAAATCATATGTAGTTTAAAAATTATTGAGTTAGAAAATCATTTATCACAATTAAATATTTAACTTCAACTTGAATTTGTTAAAAGATAAAAGAAACTTACGGTTTCTGCCTGGAAAGCTGGAAGTTGAGAGAAGAGTCCAAAAACACAAAATGTTAGAATGAACTGCATCTTGACGATTTTTCTGGTCTTAACGATCACAAATCTCAAGAAAGAATGAAGTAAACTTTCTGGCAGCGAACCAGTTCAACCACTTTATGAGCATACCCTGCGTACTATGACGTGGTTGTTGACACGTGTCACCGAAGAGCTGATTAACCATTTACATTTATACTAATTGTTACAACCCGGATGATCACGTAAATAAAAACATAAGCTAACAGTTTTTCTATTGTCCCTTAAAGAGTAACATTTATGATAATTACTATTAGTACATTTTTATAGCTTTAATTGTATAGACGTAATGCGATGTCAATTTAATGGTCATATTAGTTATATTGCATTCATATACAATCTTAAACCAATTCAGAATATCTCTTTCGATAACACAAATTTTATCGCATATATATTACACTCAGCTTATTAACCTTTCACCTATAAGTATCTTCGTAAGTTTGAATCCTAACGTACTACTTTCAATTAACCGAGTTTCGTCTCCTGCAGCTTACCATCAATAGTTTAATGATGTTAAGGAAACTCCTGTAGAGCCCATGAGCAGTGGGAAATTGAACTATATATCTACAACCAAGCCTTAGGATACCATTTAACAGTATCAAACCTCCATATCTATTAAAAAAAAAAATCCAACTGACGTTCTCTACAAGTTGCCATGTTTTTGTGATATTACCCAGGATGCAACGTTTGCATGACGTCACACATGCACCTCGGCAGAGTTAGACTTGCCGCTATGCAGATTCTCTCGTAGTACCGCTGCACACAAAACAACGCTGGCGTACGGTATATGCTGAAACTGCTAAACTATCAATAATTTTCATATCATTACAACGGTTGAACTGGACTTTATTATCCAGAAATTTAAAGAAAAATAACTTAAGTTATCTTGTATACATCTTGCGTTCGATTTTGAGTAATGTATACAGGCGACATGTAGCCTAGGCCTAAATAGTGTATCGTCCAATGTCCACAATCGTAGTTCAGGTAACAAGTATAGTTACTATATAACTTAGTCATAGTAACACTACTAGCCATACTGTGACTGCGATCATCACTTCGTCGATGAAAAGTATCGTTTATTCGAGCAATTCAACATGACTGAGGCCCACATTATCCCAGATGACTATTGCGTAGAACTGACTCCATCACAACGACATAAGGTGCCACAAAGTAATAGTAATTTCAGAAGAAAGTGATCGAGCCATAGTTTAAAATTCGGAAGCAAACAATGACAATCACTGTGCGTCTGTAATGACAGTCATCTTGCAAAATACCAATTTATTTATAAACGACATTTAGCGTACGTATGTATCTATCGTTCAAAATTGGTTAAATATTCTACATTTACTTGAAGTATGAAGATGTTTAGTTATTATACCACTGGCAAGTTACTACCAATTTCAGCATTCAATATATCGATAACGGTTACAGTTGCTGGCAAGTTTTATTAAAATGCTTAGAAACAATTTTTCTTTTATCAGTAATCTCATTTACCCCTTGATTATCCTAGGAGTTTGCCAAGTCTATCTACATTTCAAATTAGTAAAGAAGCTCTCCTTTAAGCTTGTAATATATTTTTTTCATCTATAAGAAACTCATCCGTACCAAGTTTCTTTTCGCCAGCCTGATGGGAAAAAATGAAATTTATATGCTCCCTTGTTCACTCTTTCCCACGTCTACTAGCTCCCTTGTCCATAATTGTCTTTTTGGATTATTGTATATACATGTTATATATGTATACTACGTATGTTAAGTGGTATGAAAAAAGCGGGCGCACTTTCTAATTCAAAATATAGGAAACAAAATTATTCAAGAAAGACACATTTATCGTCGGTGTGTTAAACTTTGTTTTATTACTTTTATCACGGACATGCTGAGTAACCATCTTAATATGAACTATAACATTATACCGTTAATAGAATCACCCACTTCGAACATTGTCTTTTGCTTATTGTTTGGTATGAGAAAGAGCCCTTTCAATCAACTAGGTTTATAAATTAAAATGTCTCTACATGCAGACCATTATTTCAGTTGCTTAGATGCAACCCAAAACACAATAGAAAAACTAACCGTTACAATTTTAAGGGATCCCATATATAACTAGTTTACAGTGTATCTTGTTTTTGTTTTGTTTTTGTGTGTCCGACAAGTCATGTTGTATATCATTTACGGATACGTTGCTTTTTATATGAGGTTTTAAAGAATTTATGTTAGTTTAGTAATTATAACTATATAAAAAGATGCTGTAATAGTTACAATTTACCATTAAAAGGCGCATTCCAAACAATCTACTATTTTAAGGCGAATATTTTGAAATCCGCACTAACTATGGAATCATCGTGAGCACTCTTTGCTCCTGGTGTATAAGGTATTGCGAATTAGATTCTGCCTAAAGCGATCCTTTTACGATAATAATGAGATTTACACGAAGTATTTTTCTTTGCCTCGATTCTGATTGTTTTATCGGTTAAAACTGGTAAAGGTGAGTACCCTTTTCTTAGTTAAAACTGATGTGTGTTATTATTTCTTAACATCTGTTACATTTATGACTAGTTGCTACTGCAGTACACTTACAAACAGAAAATACTAAACACTCCCATCCTATGCATAATTATTAACTGGATAACTAGACTATTTTAAAAGTTTCGCCATCAAGTTCGTCCACATTTAGTGGATGACACTTAACTGCAAAACGCTTAAAATCTGGAATTTGAACCATCTATACAACGTCAGTTAGTAAGTTTTGCACAGTAGCATCTGCTGACATGTCTAACATGTGTTACGGTGTTATAACATACTTCAGTTTATACTTATTAACGGTTGCCTCTTATGAACAGTACACACTGATCAAGGGTCCGTTGCCAAACTAAGAATACACTAGATCATCTGACTGTTTTGACCCAAATGAAAGTTATTAGTTAATATTAGAGATTCCACTCTAATTTGGAAATTTAGCTGCCAAGACATTTTAAAAGTTTACATTCAATCACATGGAATGATCTACCGTAATGTCTTCCGTAAAATTCGTCCACTGTGGGAAAAGCTCTGCAGAGGCTACATCGTAGAACCACATGTGAAAGTTCCATTACCTTTATCTTCTCCAATTCTATCGTTAACTATATGTAAATCCAAACTTTAACAAGTCTCAAAAAGTTTACGACCATTGTTGTTAGTAACTTTATCCCCATGGTTGTACCGAGATGTGCAAATATCTTATAGATCAAGATCGGATTTGGAGTTCAAATCATTGTATAAAGTATCGGAATCAGTTCCATGCATTTTAAACTCTTCAGAGTCAAATAAGTCACTTAGCGTGTTCGTTATTGTATAGGAATCTCCCACGAGATAGATCAAGGCACCATTGTATATAGATTTGAAAAGAATGCAATCGTTGGCGATGACATCAAACAAATCCGGATCATCCGGGTATTTAGAATTCTCGTGTGGTATGTAGGTACCACCCACGATCACTTAACCAACCACGCTATCGTCAATCGCTGTCAACAATGTTTCATCTAAACGAGATATCTTAGAGTACCTGGTAATTGCCGGACAGAGAGAATTTAATTACAATACAATCCCGAAAATTCAACCGTATCGGAATTTGTTCGCTGGCCTCGTATTACGAACAATCGTAAAGCCCGTAAATGAATAGAACCAATCTCCTCAGTTTTAGTTTACAAACATGAAAAACAAAATGTCAAATTTCCTGATATGATATGGTAGAATATTATTTTGCTTCTCATTCCGCAACCTCTCAGGCTATGAATGCGAATAGATTTCGATGGTCAACGCCTAGTATGATCAGTACAGGGTGGTTCCCCGAGTAATGTTTTACAAACAATATCTGAAGAATCCAAGGTTGAAGGCCCGAGATCCTATAACTAATTGTAAAGTTGTAGTTCCTTCACTTTATCATCGCTCAAATGCAGTTTCAAAATATCCTTAGCCGAATCTGAAGATCAATTAATACGAACAAAATCGTTAGTACTACTAATGATCAACCCGAGGTACTGTTATGATCCGCAGTCAGTCACTGCAACTTGACAAGTTTCGTGGAACTAGTTAGACCGATATGACAGCGCTCGCTGTTAATTTTAGGCGTGTTTGTAGATATCCCTATTGGAACCCCTGAGGCTAAATGCAGTCGATAGTTTTCATTTGCAGGTATCACACCAGCAAAAAAGCTAAAATGACCAAATGTAATGCTTGTTTTAGCATAATATCAGGTACCATCATATATCTTTATGCATGCCTTTATGTGAAAAAGAATAATTTAAAATAGGGAGAATGTCGGATGATATAAACCATTTTAGAAATTCTTTGGTTAAATGTGGATATTACTCCGAGCGGGTCTTGAAAGTTCAATGGAACGATTATTGTGGTGCGACACCTGAAGCCACGATTTAATAGAGGGCGCTTTTCACAAACAGTAAAAAACGTCAAGACGATGCAAATGTAATTAAGAAAACGAAAGACTCCTCGATAGTCATTTGAATCTCTGTAGATGAGCATTCCCGACAGCGCTTAAAATTGCGCAATTATTGTTTTTTTTTTTTGTATCAATGAGGTAAACATTACATTTTTATTAGCTTTTTGTTATTTTTAATTAGCAATTTCAAGAGTCGGTGCTCGATGAAGGATCTTACACGAAGTTGTAAGGACAAGAAAGTAGATTTAAATAAGTATTCATCCTCTTTAGTGATATAAGTTGGCAAATGAGATGTTTTCAACTCATGGTACGTATTTTGAGTTCAACAAGTCATAAAAGCATTATGCTTTACTTATTCAACTTTATATGTTGTTTCAACTCAAACATAACAACATCCTCTTGTCTTCTTGCCTGTGATCATGATACGATTATTATGTATCGGGACGAATTGAATACTTTAGTATGGAATATATTAATAAGTTCATACGGTGAGAGAACAATGTCTTACTTTAAAAGATATGTTCGTGTATACGTTGAGGATTACGTTGAAAATTGGCGAATGAAGGAAAGAATGTTGGACTGCTTTATCGATTTGATTGATTTTTTTTTTAAATGATAATTCGATGTCATAGGACTACATGAGAAATTAAGAAAATATTCCTGGCATGTACGGAAATGTATTGTTTGTGAGTAATTATGCACTTCACGGTAATTAGATCTAACGTTACATTCTATCGCTGACTCCAAACAAGTAACTCGAATTCTTGCATGGTTACAGCACTGGCCCCACACATTTTTTTTATTGTACTGGGCCGTAGTAGCTGGGGCAAGGGGTGGGGGTGGGGTGTGACCAATAAGTGAATTCGTGCAGGGCTGCGGTCAAGTGAAATATTATTGTTCTTGAACGGTAGATAGGGGTGGAGGAGAAAAAGATTGCTTCGAGGCAAAACCTGCAAACTGGAGTCATTGTGGATAACGGTTTTTTTTTTGTGTAGCTTATATATTGGGCGTTATTCTCGATTACTGTCAATCTCATTTTAGTAAAGAAAACAATACAATTTGCATAAAAAAAAAGCTCGATAAAAGCCACAATGGTTCACAATGAAAAAAACTCAAGATAGACGAGTCTGGAAATAATTATATTCATCTTCCTTTAATATTCATCATTCAATGTTATAAAAGTCATAAAGATATGTTGTTATGGTAATAGTCGGTTATTCAATTATTGTCTAGAGTAAATGACTATGATACAATTGTTGGTGATCATCCTAGTTGCTGCTTATGGTCAATGTATTACACTGGACGTATCTTCATTTCAGCGTACTTTATGTTGTAACTACTCCCTGGAAGATTATACCAGAGTATGCTCTTGTAATTAGTACTGCCGGCTGTGTACAATCCGTTTAGGTTAGAATAATAGTTATAATAATAATAATAACAATAACTACCGTACCACCACGCTCCGTGACAATACTGGGCGAAGTGATAATCAGAGCGAGGATCATTGTCGCGATTGAAGGTCGAAAAAGATTGGTTCCTGTGATTCGCCATCCTGTCGTTTGCTGCGAAAGGAAAACACAAAATCGAGATGAAGTAGACAGGAATCTTCATTTTATTATTTGATTACACGTTCATTAAATACTGGATACATTTGTTGGAGATAATGAACAAGCTATACAATATAATATGTAAGAATCTTTCTAAAATGTTATGTTGATAGTTACATCGATTTGCCTCAGAGTGTACTTGTGGTATCCAGATGTGATACCACAGCTGTCATTAATATGTCTAATTTTCTATAAATCGCCATTATTGGATCAATTTGTATTGACTTTGCATTCCCCCAAAGTAAGTTATAAGCGATAGGGGGAAATATCAAGCAATATTTTTTGATATGTCTTTGTTTAGTATACAGTAAAACTATGATATCACACTTGTTTCCTCAACTTCATTTATTAAACCAAGTTTCTAACAATTTCAGCGATTAATTACATGGATAAATTTTACAATTACTGTTAAACTTAATGACAAAGATTAGAACCATGTGTTTCTGTTGTCATCGGTTGTTTCATTTATATATATATATATATATATATATATATATATATATATATATATATATATATATATATATATATATATGTATATATATATATATATATATATATATATGTATATATATATGTATATATATATATATATATACAGATATCTTACATTTCTAGAATAACAAGGTGTTTTGCTTCTGTTTTATTCCCTTTTTATTCTTATTTTGTTTGTTTTGTGTTTTTCTTTACTTTCATAAAGGGCTTTATTGGTATGACTATATGAGAGCAGGGTAGGACATAGGTGATGGGGAGTGATAGGATGAAATTTATGAAAAACAAGACTCGCTGTGAAGTACACATACAAGTACTTTTTTTTGGACCCCATCCTATCATACTTTGGAATATCTTTCCACTTCCCTATATCTCTACTTCCTAGTTGACACTCAGACTGTAAAAAAAAACATAACACGGGAAATGAATTTGACGAAGAACATTCTAGGTATATAATCATATCTTATAGCGACTCTTTAAGTAACTATATATCTTGTCATCTGTCTATGCAGAGTTTACTACCTTTATTGTTGGAACACATTCAGTAATAATAGTAATAATACATGTGGGTTGCACGTTGCCTAATGTCACAAATGGTACATTTTCCCAATATGCCTAGTGTTTGTTACCTTTAAATTTCGCATTGATCTATATATATTCCAAACTCAATTCTACCTGACCAGCTTTCTTCCGATTTGATTACAAACAGTGTACTAATTGAAGAAAAATAGTCAGTAATTGTAGATATCGTTTTTGAGCTGATAATTTCTAAAATGTCTGCGTATATGCTTCATATTTGATGAATGGTTACAATCGGCTAATGAACTGACAAACTAAATACACGGGTTAATTTGACGACAAATGTTAGAAAGGGAGGTAATGGATCAAGGTAGTAATGTATAATTTGGTAGAGGCGTTAATAAACTTCTTGCTAATCTTCAGTACTTTGAAATATCATTGATAAGGTATCGATAAAGACAAGCAAATTCCACGAGGTTTTATATTTACGTACCTGTAGTGCTGGAGCTATCGTATTCTCCAAGGCCAACTAAACGATACTTAGTCTCTTTATCGCTGATCCTAAACAGGTCGTACTTCGCAAAATAGGGATCTCCATTCACGTTGTTTAAATCAATGCGAAGCATGTAATCCTTTTGGTTAGTTAAGAGTGATATTTTATCGTTGCCAAGCCAAAATTCCCTCTTTAGGAAACCAAAGCCATCTCGGTATTCTTCCCAGTCTCTGTAAAACTCTACAGAACCATCGACCCGGCGTTGGAAGACCTGGTTAAGTTTCAAAACAAAACATGACATATTTGGTTGAACATAAAGTACAATTTGTGCGATGTGCGTTTGATGCGTATAATGTATCAGTGTGGTTAGTGTTTTAATGGTTCGTATTACGTTGAACAGATACGGTAGCTTGTGCACCGCTTAGATTTTTTTCTAACGGAATACATGGTTTTCATATATTTTATGCTCTTATTGCGAAGATTGCAAAGAAATCGCATTTTAGAGAACAAATAAAATATAACTATACACATACTTCAGCAAGCACGCAAAATAGAAATTAATTAAGGGTAATATGTTAGGTTCTTACCGTCCAGCCTCCTCCGTCAATTGAGTTATTACAGTAAACTTGAAAAGGTTCATTGGCTCCATCTGGCTTAATTAGATAAACTCCAGATTCAGAGGTACTCCCTTCACATTGGTCGTAAACTTCTTTACAATCTCGAGGATATTCTGGCTCTTGGTAGAAAAAGTAGGAAGAGTCTGTAGAAATGAAAGAAAAACTTTTTGGGTGAACTACCGAACTCGATGTCCCGTTTACCTGACTCTCGATTAAGGTAAAATTACGGTTTGCAGAAGAAAATGTTTGTCAAAATAGTAAACATAAATCTTCTATACATTTCTCTGCTTGAAAGAACACCATGGAAGTACACATTGTAAAATCGTAAAAAGAAACAACAAATTTACAGAATAATCTTAAATGAAGTAACATAATCAAAAACAAATCCTGATCAGTTCTGGTAACTATTTCTGCTTAGTTTAAACGACAAATGTTGGTCTTCTTATACCGCCGCGACAAACCTTAGAAAAAATAATAATTGTTGGTACTTTTCAGCCAGTGATTAAAGCGTGTTGCTTTTCGATTATTGGATTTTTGTTTTATTTAACAATATTACAAAATCCAAAGTACGCATTTCTGTGAAGAAAGAATTAAGGGTGGCAGGTCTTAGTTTATATTTAATTACCACATCAAGAAAGTATAAATGCATATTAACCAAAAACATGTGAAGACTACTAAAGCAGAAATCATCATTATTGTCAATTAAGATCATTAATATGACTGATTAATTACGTTTCTGTTATACTGATGATACTGATGATGATATTTTTTTTACAAACGGAATTGAATATTAAGTGAGATGAATACTATATATGTATTTATATACCGAGGGGTATCTCTATAATAGTAAGTTACTAAAGGAAATAAAGCCCAAATTAAAAATGTAAATTAAGTTAAATTCATACCGAAATTTTAAATGCAGTTAAATAATTTTAAAAATCCCGATCAATTCTAGTAGCTTTGTTAGTTTAAGATTAATCGAAAAATGTTGGTCTCCTTTAGACCACCGCGAGAAACGTTAAAAGGCTCTCAGTTTTTTAATATAAGTTGTTTCCAGCCACCTTTAAAAGTGGATCAAATTTCGTTTTACAGTATTTTTTGTAACCAAATTAACTAATCCACAGTACGTCTTTAGGTGAAGAAATCATTTAAAACATATTAACCAGTAGATGATGATATAAGGTAGTAGATATTGGTGCTTATTTAATTACCACATCACGAAACGAAAGTATAGCAGCATACGGAACAAAAGTATGTCAAAAATGCAGAAATCACAATAATTGTTTGTCAAAAACAATGATATAAATGATTAATGAAGTTAAATAAATCTTATATATCGATGGGTACCTATAAATTGAAAAAAAAAGTAAAATATACATTTATACTTGTAATGTCCTTCTTTAAAACGCGTAGTTTTTGTAAAGATTCATGTTAAAGTTCCTTGAAAAAAAGAAATGAATGAGAATGAGAATTTTTTCTTACCTCCAGTGCTTCTTTTGTTCCTCCCAGAACTTTCCCGTCCAAGATTCTAACGGAGATATGAAAATTGAAAATATAAAAGTCAACAAAGTCACTCAAAGAACATTCCGATAGGCGGGAGGGACTCGTTTTTAAGCAAACTTACCGCCGAAATCAATACATTTCCAAAGTGTTTTTAAGTTGCTGTTAATCTTTGGTTAAAGTCCAATGAAGTGAAATCAGGGATCATTAACTATATCACCATTAGGTCATCTTAATCATTTCACTGATAGAGAGGCATTTACTTTGACACCACTCGTGTGACGAGGTTTCTGTAATATTCGTATTAAGATCTCTCTGTTTGACTTAGATATTAGCTTCTTTGTATGAAACATTACGGGAAATCAAGAGACACTATTACAACATTCTATTCTAACACAGTATAACTATTCAATTTTTTAACGTATATAGAACTTTCGTTAAGCCGTGACATATTTTAATGAAAACAAAATGTGTTTCTATTCGATACTGTGTTGTCGTTGTGTTTACTTCTTGGCATGGATGTTTGAAGACAAACTTTTTAAAATTATTTTTGAAGCTATTTAGATGACAGAATGACGAATAAACAAGTTACACACTCAACGCTATTGTTGTCCTGTTTCCCGCCCTGTTACTGAATAACCTAGATAAAACAATCATATGTGGCGCTTGAATTTTTGCGACATGACGTGAGAAAGTAATATGGACGTTCAAAATTTTCATAAATATATCTCATATTAATGGACAAGTTTGTGTAGTAAAAGGGAAATACGACCCAAGCAGTGCTTACTTGATTAAATTATCGTTTAGTAAGAAGTTTAGGATTGACGAAAATATTACGAATTGAGTTTAATGTACATGCAAATGCGTTTAGAATTATCCTAGTTAAATGAGTCGTTTTCGTATCTCTGAGCCATTTCTACATTTTGTCATGTGTTCTTTGGTTTTGTTCAGTATAAGCTGAATAATATGCCCAGCTTTAACTTGAAACAAACTTACAATTATTAGAAAGTTTAGAAATTTACATAAAATAGTACTAAGTACGGTGGGTACTCTCGCCGTTTCTTCCTTCAAGGTTCTGTTTGTTTAGTAACTTGTACCTCATAAACTAATACCACCGATACAATTCATTACAATAGAAGCTATATGGAATGCATCATAATAATCAATGTTGTGTTTGAGAAATTGGAAAACTTCAACGCACTGATTTAGACAACATTTTATCATCAAGTGTGATATTCGCTTTCTATATTGTTCAAAAATTGTAATGGATTCCTCACTGCCTTCTCCATGTTTTCAAATGATTCCAAAAATGAATCCGTTTTGACTATTTTATATAAAAATAATTCCTTAACGTAAACTAGCAGCGTACCTCCATTAGAATATCTAATACAAATCCTAATCTAATCTAATAAATCTTGATATTTATTTGGGAGATATTTTACAGGCCTTTTTTACTACATACGGTGCAAAAATGTTATTAAGCCTTTACCCAGATATGCTATTTTAAACATTCATGTCTCATTCATAACAAATTGTTCAGTTTTCCTTTTGAAGTCATACGGCGTACTTTTGACGTTTACATTCAACAAAACATCAGGTTAAGGCAATGAGTGATTCTTGTCATTTGTTTAAACTGTTATTAAAATATCTGGATTTTCCATCGCTATGTCGACGATGTCATGCCTAGGAAAACATGCTCTAAGAACACGGTAGAGAACAAACTATTCTTTCTTTTTATGTAAAAAATAAGTTTCTAGGTAAAACAAAATAAATTTCAGTAGTGCGTGTCCCGATTGTTGTTTGGTTTATTTACAGAGTTAAACAAGCCGAAGCAACGTTATTCTCTCCTTGGTATGTTTAATTAATGAAATACATGACGAAAGTAATATAAAGTTATTGTTTAAAAAATATGTACTGTTACTTGGTAGGATCACATCGAATATAATCGATTCGATATTTACATCAAGTGTTTGTGATTTATGAGTATAGCCTAACTTATGATTTTAAGGCATCATTCCACCTGATCTAGTATGAATATAAAAAAAAAAAAGCTTTTAGTTTTATTGATTGCTCTGAGTTTCTGAGATTCGGCAGCAAAGTGTCAATAGGGTTAACATTTGTTAAAATTAATAATTTGTTGCTCTCCTAAGTTTGTAGTAGACTCTCATTTAAGTATCAGGTTTTAACTATTTTGATTTCTTCATCGATTGTTAATCAGGTTACTTGCTTTTTTGAAAGGTATAATTGAAAACACATTTGTCAAATTTGTATATTTCTTGGCGCAAAAAGGGAGAATGCCCATCCAAGAATATCAGCAATTAAAGGTTAAGAACTGCTTACTGGGGAAAGGAACATTTATCATAACATGTACGTAATATTCGCTACCAAATTACATCCAACAAAATATATAATATCTATCCAATGAATGGGAAATAAATATTTATTTGAGAGATATTTTAAAGACCACTATTAGTAAACACGATACAACGGTGACATGAAACATGATATTTTACTCAGTCTCCAGAATAAAATTGTTTGATATACATTGTAGTAATACGGGGGACTTTGGCCATATCCGAAGTTCATGTGGGTAATCCTGATAAAATTAAATCGAGAAGTTTTCTTTTCAACTTGTTTTACTGCTATAAAAAGAAATTCTATCATGATTTCCTTGATGAGATGTCGAGTAAGGAACGCGCTCAAAACACAGGAAAGAACAAACGACAATGTCGATTGATATTAACAATGAGTCTCGCAATAGAATAAATACATTTCTAGAATAACCTTTTATATTTAGTAGCTATTCACAAATGCCAAAATCGTTGCTTTGTTTATTTATACAATTCAACAAGTCAAAACAACTTTATTTTTTTGTTCTGCTTTTGATCTGCTTTAGTCTTAAATGTAATTAACGGAATATAAATTTGACATTTGAAATTACTGGATCTTATTTTCTTGATATATAGAATATAATCGTTTGAATGTTTCCAGCAACTTAAGTTTAAAATCATTTATGAGTATTTTTGCTATATGTAACCATTTAATCGAACTTACCTAATATGTTAATAAGAAAATGTTAAGTTTTATAAATTACTTCAAATAGTTTCTATTATTGTTTCAAGGCATTAAGTTATTGGTATTGCACTGCACCATGTATCTAGCAAATCACCTTCCTTCATGTAATTTTGAAAATTATATTTGAATTGCCGAAAAGGGATGTTCGAACTATGTTTGTACTATAGGATTGATGTACTAGCTTAGAAGCAAGTTAAAGATGGCTAAAAGAAACAATTTCAATTAATTCTTTGTTAAGGAATCCACAGTTATATCCTTACATATGATAATTATTTTCATGTTTTTTCGATATTTGTTATAGTTTATTTGCTATGTTATACCATATAATTAAATACCTGTTTGAAACGTGATCGTGTGCACGATATATCAGCAAGTCATTGTCTATTTTAAATTGCTTACTGTATTCCTTAAAAAATAGGAATTCTTATCGTTGTTTTAAGAAAATAACTGATATTTAGACCCCTTTTCAAACCTATCCATGTTAATGATATGGTGTAATTAAACTTATTATATTTTATTGTGCACATGAGGTAGTTCACAATGAGCATTATATATTTTATTGTTGATAAGTAGATTAAGTACAATAATATCAATATTTTAAAAACAGACAAATAAATTAATGGAACACCGACAATAAACTCAAACAGCATGGTAAAGAGAAACTAAAAATCATATTTAGCTTAAAAATTATTGAGTTAGAAAATCATATATCACAGTTAAATATTCGACTTCAACTTGAATTTGTTAAAAGATAAAAGAAACTTACAGTTTCTGCCTGGAAAGCTGGAAGTTGAGAGAAGAGTCCCAAAACACAAAATATTAGGATGAACTGCATCTTGACGATTTGTTCTGGTCTTAACGATCACAAATCTCAAGAAGGAATGAAGTAAACTTTCTGGCAGAGAACCAGTTCAACCACTTTCTGGGCTAACCCTGCGTACTGTGACGTGGTTGTTGACACGTGTCACCGAAGTGCTTATGAACCATTTACCTTTACACTATTTGTTACAACCTGGATGATCAGGTAAATAAAAACACAAGCTAACAGTTTTTCTATTGTCCTTTAAAGAGTAAAAATTATGATAATTACTATTATTCCATTTTTATAGCTTCAATTGTATAGACGTAATGCAATGTGACTTTCATGGTCACATTAGTTATATCACATTCATATGCAATCTTAAACCAATTCAGAATATCTCTTTCGATAACACAAATTATATCGCATATATATTACAGTCAGCTTATTAGCCTTACACTTTTAAGTACCTCCGCTAGTTTGAATCCTAACGTACTACTTTCAATTAACTGATTTTTTTTTCTCCTGCAGCTTACCATCGACAGTTAAATGATGTCAAGGAAACTGCTGTAAAGCCCCTTATGCAGTGCCAAAAATTCTTATATATATCTACAATCAAGAAGATACAATTTAACAGTATCAAACCTTTATATCTAGGAAAAGACGAGTTTTTTTTTATTTTATAAAATCGCACCCACGATCTTTGCAAGTTACCATGTTTTTGTGAAATTACCCAGGATGCAACGTTTGCATGACGTCACACATGCACATAGGTATATGTAGACAAAAATTAACTATGTAAATATTATTTAAGTTGGCAACGCATTTTCAGGAACTCTCTCAGGTGCATGTAAGACGTCGTAGACAGCTGATTGTCTGCTTCCCTCTCCTCCAATATGGAGGATAATGGCGGATAAGGGGATAATGGGGGGGGGGGTGAATTTGATTTATTTTTACTCAATGAAGTCGTAAAAGAATAACATGGTAAAGGTCATTATTGTTGGCGTAAATATGTATACTAAAAGTATGTGAAGATCAATCAGGCAGTATTGCTCCCCATTAAGGTTAGTTTATACAAGGAAAAGAATTTATGATTTTATAGAGTCATTGTGAAGTTACCCTTACTACCAACATGTTACAAAGGCAATGGAAAGGAGTAATTTTAATGAATGGAATTTATTACGTAGGACGACATGAATCCTATCTTACATTGTACAGTATGTGTACAGTAAACCTCTGAACATCGATGAGAATGTGGCAGCAGTAATCGAACGGTTTCATAGATTTATTTCAGATGATCTTACTTAACAGTTGCCTTGAAGTTAATGCAGACACTGACTGTCTTTTCATCTTTTTATTTTTGTAATCGTGATTTCGACTTGTGTCGGCTACTCTCCTATATGACCGCTGAGAATGAGAATGAAACATTTTATCAATTGTTGCCTGTCACAAAGACAAACATACACGTGGTCTGAGCATTCAGTGGTTGTAGAAGACGTGTGTAGTGCTGCGTAGAAAGAGAAGCAATGTGATAGCTAGAGTAGATTACGTCAACAGGAAAGATAAAGGAAATCATCCCCTGTAAAATGATATGCTAGACAACAGAGAGATTACTTTAAGATAGTGTGTCGCCAGTTATGTAGGCGTATGACATATCGACATGGAACTTCTGCTTTTAGACATCATACTTCAAGATAGCTTGTTGAGGTCGCTGTATAACTTACTCCTAGTCGATACTCATAAACAACAACTTTATGATAAGGGCTTCGATAAGACAAGTATGTATACAATCAAACAATATGTGCGTGAACCTTACGGCATATTAACTTTACAATAGGATATTGATGTTTGCATGTGATCTATAAAAAGACTTAATTCAACCTCAGATAAGCACCTCCATTGACGGCAAATCATTGGTAAAGACATTAAAGTCCCTTCTACATTCGATTTCGATGGTATACATATTCTTTTTTATTCTTGGTTGGGGGAAGGAGGATAGGAGGGGGATGGACGGGGGGGGGGAGGGGAATAGACGAATGTATAATGTAGTCAATGGGAACATTCGCTAGATATCTTCGGATCGGCCAACATTTTACCAAAAAGGCCCATCGTCATGATTTGTGCTTATTTACTACTCAAGCGTACCAAAAAAGTTGTCGAGTTAGGGATCGGTTACTTTGTGCTTATAATGGACTGCATAACGGGCTTCTAATATGCTATTCGATTTTTGACAATGTTTGATATGAAAATCGCAGTATCTAACTAACCGCATTCAATTTCAAATACAGATAAAATAGTGGGAAATTTGGTAACATTCATATTGTCTTGTTAAAGGTTCCACCTGTGTGCATTTTTGCCTACGAAAAACAAGTGCTCTGTGTAAACACAAATGCTTAAAACAGTTAGTGTAACTGGAATTTTCGAAAATATGTTTCAAAAGAGCTCTTAGTCCATAGTTACTCCAGAAATAGTTTATAATATTAATGTTCAACTTACGGTACTGTTATGATCTGCAGTCAGTCAATGCAAGTCAGTGCAAGTTTCGAGGAACTAGATAGGATCGATATAATAGCGCCCTCTATTAAGTATGGTTGTGGCTGGAGAGCCCCATTGAATTTTCAAGTGCTTACTGCTGTCGATACTTTGCAGCTCTGATTTTTTTGAGGGGCTCTTCTCAAACAGTGATATTCTTACGGCGATACGAATTGCATTTGGTTTATTATTATTATTATTATAATTATTATTATTATTATATTGGTAATTGTATTGTTGCAAAGGTAATGATATAAAAGGAAAGACCACTCAATATTCATTTGAGTTTCTGCAAAGTAAACATGGTTTGAAATTAACATTAAATGTAATACACAAGTTTAATAATATGAAAGTAAATCAATTGGCAAATTACGGAAAGTAGTCGTGTTGCGGCGTATATAAAGCATTGAATGGTTAAAACCCTTTGGTAAGATAAATTAATTTCAATTAGTTTTGTTTTAAGCAAAGAACTAAGCTACCAGGAATTTTAGAGCTAAACTAAAACGGAATTTAAAACTTGCAAATTTGTCTATTGTTTTGTCTGATGTTATGACTATTAAACAATCTTATAAAAATGAAGGTCGAGTGACAATATGACATTGTTTAGTAACAGGGGTAGGGTAAGATGCAGGTTGCCCCCTCCTCCTTACTTATTGCTATTGTGATCGACAGTGGTAATGCGACGCCCCGTCTGCGCATTTGCTACACCTACGGATGAACTCAAAAGCCATTTGCGGGATCGCTCTGGTTTATCAATTGAATTAGAAAACAAGAGTTTCAGATAATCAAATGATGGAATTTTTAGTCACATTTCTCTTTGTAAACCTTGAAGTATCTTTTACAAATATGGCATATTCACGAAATCCCTCCCCTCTAAATTTACGAAATGTATTGAATTTCCATCTGGGAACCCTACGCTAAATAATAAATTAAAAGATTCCCCCAGTGACTTGGGTAGTGACTTGCATGGGACAGTGGTGAATCGAGGATTCCACAAAGGAAGGAGTGCTGCCCTGGTGTCATTAAAGCCGTCTCCTGTTCAGGGATTTTGTTGTTTTTTAACAATCAAAGAATGAACAATTCAGACGCCAAACAGTGCATTCTGATACATATTAAGACAAATTAAATAAATACAAGTAGTGCTAAATGCCAGTTTTTGCTAACAAATATTTCGTATGATATTGAAAAAAAAGATGGGTGGACAGCCGTATAGAAGTAACTCAATTCTTCTCCAACTGAATAAGGAAAGTACCACGAATGATCCATTTACCCCGACTGACCATCTAAGGTAGAGATGGGGAGGGGGGGGGGGGGGGGTGAGGGCATGGTCTCTGTGAGCGATTATTATAAATTACGCTCCTACCTCAAATGGAAGAAGTGTGTTATATGTTTTTCTTAGCTAAGTTAACGCTCACCAAACTTCAATGTAAGTCCAGCATGTTCAAGGTTTTAACACGTGATATTTCTGCTCTTCTTGTGACTTGAAACTCCGAAATAGCTGGGTCTACTTCAAATAATTCTCCTTTTGTCTTACACACATACTAATTGTTAAACTACTGTTTCAATAGACACTATACATTTGTATTGGTAACTGGCACGTTGGCTATACATGGCACGTAATTTTATATTCTCAAATGAAAATGTTTAGCCGCGACGAAGCCGAAAGGTTGTTCATTAAATCCCTTGAATCGACACAATTTCCTCAATTATGTTCGATATGTTAATGTACTTTAAAATGCAATAATCCAGAAACAAGCAAAGATAAACAAGATTTAGTATTTAATATTGAATGATATCTTCATTTCGATGTAGTTTTAGCTAAATCAATTAATGCTCTTGCGGATGGTTATCTATTACTATTTATATCAACATTTTATATGGTAAAGGGTTTACTACGATTAACTGTCAAGTACTGTGTTAACAGTTATATTGATACTAACCTTAATAAGGATCATATTCACAGGTGTGTCAACGTGTCTTTATTTCTGTATCTATGGGGAGGGGGGGGGGAGTGGTAAGGGATGTAAAATACATACTTATAGGCAAAATCGTTTTTTTTTGTAAAGAAATTTATAGACTGGCTGCTTTCCAATAAATGTATCCCATGTTATGAGTTTCGTTTTGTTATGTGGAGTAAGGAATACACCTTAAGTGATGAAATTTCATCAATTATGTTCAAATCGTTAATGTACTCTAAAATGCAATTATCCAGAAACAAGCAAATATAAACATGATCATATTGAATGATTTTTGAATTCCATGTTATTTTTGGCAAATTTATTGATACTTAGGCGGATGGTTATTTATTACTTACACTTTGGTAAGTTGTATGGTAATTTAACAGTTACATTCACTATAACCTTTAAGGGTGTGAAGACTCGCGCAAAAAGAAACGTCTAATGCCGGTAATCTGACCTAGGTTCGAATGAGGTGTAACAGAAGTGTTAGACACCACCATCGATCCCCCAAAACACACACACAGCTTGCTACCATGGGTAATTAGAGACTAGTCTACAGTCAGTACATACAGCTGCGGTCAATACCCACAGCACAGTGTACAAACTATACAGCGATGGACATCTCGGGTCCAGCTAAAGATAACAAGGTATCATGTTTCATTACTGTACTGTCTGCATTTTGTAGCGACACGAACAAAACGTCACTTGCAAGCAACGGGAAGTTAACTTTTTCAGATGGCCGCACGCGGTTTGGGGCGAGTCTTCAATGCCTTTAAAGATATCATGAATGTTTATCAGAGTAACTATTTTCTACAGGGGGGGGGGGGAGGGGGCAAGCTGCTTTCAATTAAAGGTGCTAACATTATTATCTTCGTCATCAGCTTACTGCTGTTTAAATATTCAACACACACAGGACAAAGGATTTACACTCAGGGTGGATAATTACCTGACATTTATTCAAAAAATATTATCAAGAAGCAGTTATCGGTTTTGACAGAGAGATATATTTAAAGTTGTTCGTCAAGTTAAATTTTCGTTCATTGTATTCGAAAGTTGTAAGTTCATTTTTCTAGAAGCACTCATTGATAGATGTTGCTGTCTGCGGCTGATGTATCACACTGGACGTATCTTCATTTCTGCGTATTTTATGTTGTAATTACTTCCTGGAAGACTATACCAGTGGATGCTTTTGTAATTAGTACTTCCGGATGAGTAAAGTCCGTTGAGATTGACATTATAGTTATAAGTCTTGTACCACCACGCTCCATGATAATTCTGGGCCAGGTTATAACTACTATGTAGGTCGTTGTCACTGTCGAATGTAGTAAATGACATGTTCCTGTAGTAAGCCATTCTATCATTCACTGTGAAAATGAAAACACGAGATGGAGATAAAATGCATGATCATATTTAAAATAGTTTTCAGTTATTTCCACACGGCATAAATTAAGAGACGGTTCATAGTATAATTTATGTAGAATTATTGATGAATGAAACACTGTCAAATTAAACAAACAGTTTTTTTTTAAATTTGTATTAATTCCCAAATAAATGTTGTATACACCGCTTGAAGGAATTGTTAGTGCCTTTAGATGAAACCCAAATTAATATTGATTTGCTTTATTATACTTTTGTGCTTTTTTCCCAACATTATAAGAACACAATGATATATTTTCATTGCAAACTGACAATTTCTTTACGATTATACTGGAACCCTTTCCAACGTCAATTAATACAAACAATAAAAACGGGACAAAATGGCTAAATTTAAACCAGTTTGTTGTCAGTATCCAATTTTCACATCACACGTTATGGATTCATTTTTACTTTATGATACACATTATGTCTATGTCAAGTATTATATCGTTGCTACGACAATGGTACCGGTATGTGGGAACCGTATATAAAATTAAATTAACCAATTATGAAGAACATTATTTTTTCATCAATGGTTTTATTTACCAAATTATTGTATTATTGTTTGAGAAGTCTTTAAAGATTTTTACTCTGTTATTATTCTATTTTCGTTACGATTCCATTGGAACGGATATGAGGTCTTTTTAATTATTAGAGAGGGTAAAAAAAATTATGGGATGATGGGCAGATGACAAGGAAGTTGGAATAGGTTTGTTGTTATCAATTACAATGCCTTATGTCACTGTAGGTATAAGTGTTTCAACCTGAGTTCATTTAAGGTATATCTTTCAACCTGAGTTCATTTAAGGTGCGCATTGATCATGGATTCCAACCACAATTTCACCTGACCAGCTCTCTTCCGATTTGATAACAAACAGTGTTCTAATTGAATAAAAATAGTCAGTAATTGTCTATGACCGCCGGCTGTCTACGCTTTAGCTCCCAATTTATCGTTTATCACATGTAAGTATACTTTATTAAATCTCACATTCGAACATAATAAATAAACCAAATATAATTAAGATTTATGGATATATTAAAACAGTATGTTCAGACTGACAGCGTTGACGTGTTGGATTCTTCCGATGTTTTTTTTTATAACAACAGAAGTATAGTATAACGGCCATTGCCCGGGAGGTTTGCAGTGTATCGTTGCAGATTTATGCAATGTTATTATAGACATGTAAATGAGTTCATCATCATAGATATCGTTTTTGAGATGATCATTTCTAAAAGTCTGCGCATATGCTACATATTTGATGAATGATTACAATCACTAATGAACTGACAAATTTAAATATACGGGTTATTTTGACGACAAATGTTACAAAGGGAGGTAACGTATCAAGGTAGTAATGCATAATTTGGTAGAGGCGTTCATAATTTCCTTGCTAATATTTAGTCCTTTGTAAGGTATTGATGGTGACAAGCAAAATCCACGAGGTTTTATATTTACGTACCTGTAGTGCTGGAGCTATCGTAGTCTCCGAGGCCAACTAAACGATACTTAGTCTCTTCATCGCTGATCCTAAACAGGTCGTACTTCGCAAAATAGGGATCTCCGTTCACGTTGTTTAAATCAATGCGAAGCATGTAATCCTTTTGGTTAGTTAAGAGCGATATTTTATCGTTGCCAAGCCAAAATTCCTTATTTAGGAAACCAAAGCCATCTCGGTACTCATCCCAGTCTCTGTAAAATTCTACGGAACCATCGACCCGGCGTTGGAAGACCTGGTTTAGTTTTAAAACAAAAACATGTCATATTTGGGTTGAAAATAAAGAACAATGTGAACGATTTACGTTTGAGGGGTATGATGTATTAGCCTTAGTGTAGTTAGTGTTTAATGGTGCGTCTAACGTTGAACAGATACGGTAACCCTTGCACCATTTAGATTCTTCTTTTCAAATGGAATACATTGGTATCATATCATTTTTGCCCATATTGCGAACAGTAATATGGCTATAGAAACATTTTGAGGCACCAAAAAACTTTACACTATAAGAGAAAACAATCATACTTAGGATTATTAAGGTTACTCGTGAAGTTATTTTAAGCGTTATTAGAAACAATATCTAATACAGTAAATTTGACACTAAGTAACGTTTTCCTGAGAATTAAATCAAATTGAAAGGTATGAATAAAGAATGCAGCCCTTGTCGAACGAATAAGCACCTGTAACACAGAAAATCTGTATAATGGAATCGCTTTTTACTGACCCAATGAAGTATAAAATATCAAAACACTGCAGCAGGCACGCTAAGGAGATATGAATTAAGGCTAATATTATTTTATGTTCTTACCGTCCAGCCTCCTCCGTCAATTGAGTTATTACAGTAAACTTGAAAAGGTTCATTGGCTCCATCTGGCTTAATCAGATAAATTCCAGATTCAGAGGAACTCCCTTCACATTGGTCGTAAACTTCTTTACAATCTCGAGGATATTCTGGCACTTGGTAGAAAAAGTAGGAAGAGTCTGTAGAAATGAAAGAAAAACTTTTAAGTGAACTACCGAACTCGATGTCCCGTTTACCTAACTCTCGATTAAGGTGAAAATCACCGTTTGAAAAACAAATGTTTGTCAAATATTATAAATAAATCTTACATACATTTTTTTGCTTGAAAGAACACCATTGAAGTACACATTGTAAAATCGCAAAAAAAAACAACAAATAAACAGAATAATAATTAATGAAGTAACAGAATAACAAGCAAGTCCTGATAAGTTCTGGTAACTATTTTGTTAATTATAAAGGACAAATGTTGGCCCCCTTTTCACCGCCGCGACAAACATTAAAACAATTTCATTAATATTTTGTACTTTTCAGCCAGTGTTAAAAGCGTGCTGCTTTTCGATTTTTAGATATTTTTTATAATTTTTATTTGACCAAATTACAAAATCCAGAGTACGCCTTTCTGTGAAATAAGAATTATGAATAATGGTGGTAGGTCTTAGTTTATATAAAATACCGCATCAAGAAACGAGAGTATAAATGCATATTAACCATATTATGTGAAGACTACAAAAGCAGAAATCACCATTTTTGTCAATTCAGATCATTAATATGACTGATTAATTACGTTCCCGTATTACTGTTTTTGATGATAGCAATTTTTTTTACAAACGGAATTGAATATTAATTGAGATAAATACAATAAATGTATTTATTCACCAATGGGTATCTCCATAATAACAGTTTCCTAAAGGCATGAAATCCAAATTAATAATGTAAATTAAGTTTCATTCAAACAGAAATTTTAAATGAAGTAAACTAAATTAAAAAATCAATTCTAGTAGCTATGTTTGTTTAAGATTAATCGACAAATGTTGGCCTTCTTTAGACCACCGCGAAAAACGTTAAAAGGCTCTCAGTTTTGCTTACTATAAGTTGTTTTCAGCCAGCTTTAAAAGCTGGTTAGTTTTCGTTTTACAGTAGTGTTTGTAACCAAATTAAACAATCCACAATACGTCTTTATGTAAAGAAAGTATTTAATAAATATTAACAACTCGATGATGATATAAGGTAGTAGGTATTGGTACATATTTAATAACCACATCACGAATCGGAAGTATAGCAGCATATTAAACTAATGTATGTAAAACAAAGATGAAATCACAATAATTATCTATCAAAATCAATGATATAAATAACTTATTTAGTTAGATGAATCCTATATATCGATGGGTACCTCTAAATTTAAAAAAAAAAATGAAAATTACATTCATACTTGCAATGTCCATTTTAGAACGTGTAGATTTTTTCTTTGTTAAAGATTCATGTAAAAGTTCATTGAAATAGTAAACACAAAATGAATAAGAATGACACATTTTCTTACCTCCAGTGCTTCTTTTGTTCCTGCCAGAATTTTCCCGTCCAACATTCTAAAATGGAGATATGAAAATTGAAACATCAAAGTCAACAAATTCACTAAAAGGACATTCCGATAGGCAGGAGGGACTCGTTTGTAAAGGGTACTTACCGCCGAATTCAATTAAGTTCCAAAGCATTTTTAAGTTGCTGTTAATCTTTGGTTAAAGTTTAATGTAGTGATATCAAGGATCATTAACTATGTCACCATTGGGTCATCTTAATCATTTCACTGATAGAGAAGCAGTTACTTTGACCTATCGTGTGACAAGGTTTCGGTAATATTCGTATAAAATATCTTTCTCTTTTACTCAGATATTTAGCTTCTTTGTAGGAAACATTACGGGAAATCAAGAGACACTATTCCAACACTCTATCCCAACACAGTATAACTATTCAGTTCATAACGTATATAGAACTTTCGTTAAGCCGTGACATATTTTAATGAACACAAAATGTGTTTCTATTTGATAGTGTATTGTCGTTCTGTTTACTTCTTGGCATACATGTTTGAAGAAACTTTTCAAATTATTTTTGAAACTATTAAGATGACAGAATGACTGAAGAAACAAGTTACACACTCATTGCTATTGTTGTCCTGTTTCCCGCCCTTATATTGAATAACCTAGATAAAACAATAATATGTGGCGATGAATTTTCGCGACATGAAGTGAGAAAGTAATATGATTCGTTCTGGACGTTCACAATTTTCATAAATATATCTCATATTAATGGTCATGTTGTGTTTGTGTAGTAAAGGGAAATACGACTATAGTAGTGCTTACTTGAATTTATTATCGTTTAATTAGAAATTAAGGATTGATGAAAATATTGCGAATTGACTTTCATGTACATACAAATGCGTCTCGAATTATCCTGGTTGAATAAGTCGCTTTCGTATCATTTCTGCATTTTGTCATGTCACCTTGTTCTTTTATTATTATTTTTTTCAGAATAAGCTGAATGAATAGCCCAGCTTCAACTTGAAACATAATTTACATTGATAAGAAAGTTTAGAGATTTATCTAAAATAGTACTAAGTACGGAAGGTACTCTCACCGTTTCTTCCCTTCAAGGTTATGTTTGCTTAGTAAGTTCTACCAGTTTGGCCTTATGACACATATGATGTATTTGTTAGTAATGATCTAGAATACTTTAAAAAAATTCCTTCATAAACTTATACAACAGATTTAATTTGCTACAATTAAAGCTATATGGAATGCATCGTATTAAGCAAGGTTGTGTTTAAGAACTTGGAAAACTTCAACGCACTGATATTGACAACATTTTATCATCAACTGTAATATTCGCTTTCTGTGTTGTTCAAAAATTGAAATGGATTCCTTATTGCCTTCTCCATTTTTTTCAAATGTTTCCAAAGATAAATCCTTTTTGAATGTTTTATATAAAAAATTATTCGTTAACATAAACTAGCAGCGTTTCTCCATTAGAATCACTAATACAAATCCTAATCTAATCTAATAAATCTGGAAAGACATATTTATTTGAGAGATATTTTACAGGCCTTTATTAATACATACGATTCAACAATGTTATTAAGCCTATAAACCCTAATATGCTATTTTAACCAGTCTCAGTCATAAACGAATTGTTCAGTTTTCCTTTGTAGTAATACGGCGTACTTTTGACGTTTATATTCAACACTACAACACAGTTTAAGGCAATGAGTGATTCTTGTCATTTGTTTAAACTGTTATTAAAATATTTGGATATTCCATCGCTATGTCGTCGATGTCATGTCAAGGAAAACATGCTCTAAGAACACGGAAGAGAACAATTTATTTTTTATTTTTAATAAAAAAAAATTGAGTCTTTCGGTAGAATATATAACTTTCAGTAGTGCGTGTCCCGATTAGATACTTAAAAGTTTGGTAAATGTTGTTCTTTGGTTAACTTACAGAGTTAAACAAGCCGAAGCAACGTTATTCTCTCCTTGGTATATTGGGTTGTGTTTATGGTAAGTTTAATTAATGAAATATATGACGAAAGTAATATAGAGTGATTGTTTAATATATATGTACTGGTACTTGGTAGATTCACATCGAATATTATCTATTCAATATTTACATCAAGTGTTTGTGATTTATGAGTATAACTTATGATTCTAAGGCATCATTCCACAAGATTTAATATGAATATAGAGACGTTTTAAGTTTGATCGATTGCTCTGAGTTTCTGAGATTCGGCAGCAAAGTGTCAAGAGCGTTAACATTTGTTGAAAGTAATAATTTATTGGTTTCCTAAGTAATTCACAGTAAGTAATAGACTGACATTTAAGTATCAAGTTTTTAACTATTTTGATTTCTTCATTGATTCCTTAATGAAGTTACTTGTTATTTGGAAAGGTATCAGTGAAAACACATTTGTCAAATTTATATATTTCTTGGCGCAAAAAAGAGAATGCCTATCCAAGAATATCATCAATTACAGGTTAAGGACTGATTACTGGTAAAAGCGACATTTATCATAACATGTAAATAATTTTCGCTACCAAATTACATCCAACAGAATATATAATACATATCCAATGAATGGGAAATACATATTTATTTGAGAGAAATTTTAGAGGCCATAATTATTAAACACGATACAACGGTGACATGAAACATAGACTGAAATATGATATTTTACTCAGTCCCCTGAAAAAAGATTGTTTGATATTCATTTGCACTGATATGCGGGACTTTGGCCAGACATATCCGAAGTTCCTGTTGTAAACTTGATGAAATAAAGTCGATATGTTTTCTTTTCAACTTTTCAACTGCTATGAAAAGAAATCCTATCAAGAATTCCTTGGTGAGATGTCAAGGAAAGAACGCGCTCAAAACACAGGAGAAAACAAACTACGGTGTCGATTGATATAAACAATGAGTCTTGCGGTAGAATAAATACATTTATATAATAGTGGGTATCCTGAGTAGATATTCACAATGGCTAAAATCGTTGCTTTGTTTATATTTTACACAATTAAACAAGTCAAGACAACTTTATTCTTTTTTGTCTACTTTTAATCTGCTTTAGTCTTAAATGTAATTAACGGAATATAAATTAATCATTTGAAATTATTGGATCTCATTTTCTTGATATATAAAAGATAATCGCTTAAATCATTCCCGTAACTTAAGTTGTTATGGTTTATGAGTACTTTTTTATTTAAGACATCATTTAACCGTTTAATCTTACTTACCTAATCCATTACTAAGAAAATTTTATCAATGGTTCAAATAGTTCCTACTATTGTTTCAAAGCATTAAGTTATTGGTATTGCACTGTATCATGTATCTAGCAAGTCACCTTCCGTCATGTATTTTTTAAATATATATTTCAATTGCCAAAAATGGATATTGGAACTATGTTTGTACTATAGGATTGATGTACTAGATTGGAAGCCAGTTAACGATGGCTCAAGGAAAAACTTCAATTAATCTTTGTTAAGGAATCCACAGTTATATCCTTAGATATGATAACTATTTTCATGTTTTTTGTTTCCAATAATTGTCATAGTTTATTTGCTATGTTGGACGATGTAATTAAATACCCGTTTGAAACGTGATCGTTTCGACGAAATATGGGCAAGTCATTGTCAATTTTAAATTGCTTATTGTATTCGTTAATAAAAGGAATTCTTATCGTTGTTTCGAGAAAATAACTGATATTTAGACCCCCTTTCAAACCTATCCATATTAATGATATGGTGTAATTAAACTTATTATATTTTATTGTGCACACCGACAATAATGTCAAACAGCATGGTAAAGAGAAACTGAAAATCATATGTAGTTTAAAAATTATTGAGTTAGAAAATCATTTATCACAATTAAATATTTAACTTCAACTTGAATTTGTTAAAAGATAAAAGAAACTTACGGTTTCTGCCTGAAAAGCTGGAAGTTGAGAGAAGAGTCCCAAAACACAAAATGTTAGAATGAACTGCATCTTGACGATTTTTTCTGGTCTTAACGATCACAAATCTCAAGAAGGAATGAAGTAAACTTTCTGGCAGCGAACCAGTTCAACCACTTTATGAGCATACCCTACGTTCTATGACGTGGTTGTTGACACGTGTCACCGAAGAGCTGATTAACCATTTACATTTATACTAATTGTTATAACCCGGATGATCACGTAAATAAAAACATAAGCTAACAGTTTTTTCTATTGTCCCTTAAAGAGTAACATTTATGATAATTACTATTAGTCCATTTTTATAGCATTAATTGTATAGACGTAATGCGATGTCAATTTAATGGTCATGTTAGTTATATTACATTCATATACAATCTTTAACCAATTCAGAATATCTCTTTCGATAACACAAATTATATCGCATATATATTACACTCAGCTTATTAACCTTTCACCTATAAGTATCTTCGTAAGTTTGAATCCTAACGTACTACTTTCAATTAACCGAGTTTCGTCTCCTGCAGCTTACCATCAATAGTTTAATGATGTTAAGGAAACTCCTGTAGAGCCCATGAGCAGTGGGAAATTGAACTATATATCTACAACCAAGTCTTAGGATACCATTTAACAGTATCAAACCTCCATATCTATTAAAAAAAAAATCCAACTAACGTTCTCTACAAGTTGCCATGTTTTTGTGATATTACCCAGGATGCAACGTTTGCATGACGTCACACATGCACCTCGGCAGAGTTAGACTTGCCGCTATGCAGATTCTCTCGTAGAACCGCTGCACACAAAACAACGCTGGCGTACGGTATATGCTGAAACTGCTAAACTATCAATAATTTTCATATTATTACAACGGTTGAACTGGACTTTATTATCCAGAAATTTAAAGAAAAATAACTTAAGTTACCTTGTAGCCATCTTGCGTTCGATTTTGAGTAATGTATACAGACGAGATGTAGCCTAGGCCTAAATAGTGTATCGTCCAATGTCCACAATCGTAGTTCGAGTAACAAGTATAGTTACTATATAACTTAGTCATAGTAACACTACTCGACATACTGTGACTGCGATCATCACTTCGTCGATGAAAAGTATCGTTTATTCGAGCAATTCAACATGACTAAGGCCCACATTATCCCAGATGACTATTGCGTAGAACTGACTCCATCACCCCGACATAAGGTGCCACAAAGTAATAGTAATTTCAGAAGAAAGTGATCGAGCCATAGTTTAAAATTCGGAAGCAAACAATGACAATCACTGTGCGTCTGTAATGACAGTCATCTTGCAAAATACCAATTTATTTATAAACGACATTTAGCGTACGTATGTATCTATCGTTCAAAATTGGTTAAATATTCTACATTTACTTGGAGTATGAAGATGTTTAGTTATTATACCACTGGCAAGTTACTACCAATTTCAGCATTCAATATATCGATAACGGTTACAGTTGCTGGCAAGTTTTATTAAAATGCTTGGAAACAATTTTTCTTTTATCAGTAACCTCATTTACCCCTTGATTATCCTAGGAGTTTGCCAAGTCTATATATATTTCAAATTAGTAAAGAAGCTCTCCTTTAAGCTTGTAATATATTTTTGTCATCTATAAGAAACTCATCCGTACCAAGTTTCTTTTCGCCAGCCTGATGGGAAAAAATGAAATTTATATGCTCCCTTGTTCACTCGTTCCCACGTCTTCTAGCTCCCTTGTCCATAATTGTCTTCTTGGATTATTGTATATACATGCTATGTATGTATACTACGTATGTTAAGTGGGTATGAAAAAAGGGGCGCACTTTCTAATTCAAAATATAGGAAACCAAATTATTCAAGAACGACACATTTATCGTCGATGTGTTAAACTTTGTTTTATTACTTTTATCACGGACATGCTGAGTAACCATCTTAATATGAACTATAACATTATACCGTTAATAGAATCACCCACTTCGAACATTGTCTTTTGCTTATTGTTTGGTATGAGAAAGAGCCCTTTCAATCAACTAGGTTTATAAATTAAAATGTCTCTACATGCAGACCATTATTTCAGTTGCTTAGATGCAACCCAAAACACAATAGAAAAACTAACCGTTACAATTTTAAGGGCTCCCATATATAACTGGTTTACAGTGTATCTTGTTTTTGTTTTGTTTTTGTGTGTCCGACAAATCATGTTGTATATCATTTACGGATACGTTGCTTTTTTTATGAGGTTTTAAATAATTTATGTTCGTTTAGTAATTATAACTATATAAAAAGATGCTGTAATAGTTACAATTTACCATTAAAAGGCGCATTCCAAACAATCTACTATTTTAAGGCGAATATTTTGAAATCCGGACTAAGTATGGAATCATCATGAGCACTCTTTTCTCCTGTTGTATAAGGTATTGCGAATTAGATTCTGCCTAAAGCGATCCTTTTACGATAATAATGAGATTTACACGAAGTATTTTTTTGCCTCGATTCTGATTGTTTTATCGGTTAAAACTGGTAAAGGTGAGTACCCTTTTCTTAGTTAAAACTGATGTGTGTTATTATTTCTTAACATCTGTTACATTTATGACTAGTTGCTACTGCAGTACACTTACAAACAGAAAATACTAAACACTCTCATCCTATGCATAATGATTAACTGGATAACCAGACTACTTTAAAGGTTTCGCCAATAATTTCGTCTACATTTATTGGAAGACACTTAACTGCAAAACGCTTAAAATCTGCATGTTGAACCATCTTTACAACGTCAGTTTGTAAGTTTTGCACAGTAGTATCTGCTGACAAGTCTAACATGTGTTACGGTGTTATAACCTACTTTAGCTTATACTGCGTACTGTTTGCCTCTTATGAACAGTACAAACTGATCAAGGGTCCGTTGCAAAACTAAGACTACACTAGATCTTCTGACTGTTTTGACCAAATGAAAGTTATAAGTTAATATTAGAGATTCCACTCTTATAAGTTGGTAATTTAGCCGCCAATCCATTTTTTAAAGTGTACATTAATCACATGAAATGATCTACCGTAATGTCTACTGTAAAATTCGTCCACTGTGGGAAAACCTCTGCATAAGCTACAGTGTAGAACCACATGTGAAAGTTCCATTACCTTTATCTTCTCCAATTCTATCGTTAACTATATGTAAATCCAAACTTTAACAAGTCTCAAAAAGTTTACGACCATTGTTGTTAGTAACTTTATCCCCATGGTTGTACCGAGATGTGCAAATATCTTATAGATCAAGATCGGATTTGGAGTTCAAATCATTGTATAAAGTATCGGAATCAGTTCCATGCATTTTAAACTCTTCAGAGTCAAATAAGTCACTTAGCGTGTTCATTATTGTATAGGAATCTCCCACGAGATAGATCAAGGCACCATTGTATATAAATTTGAAAAGAATGCAATCGTTGGCGATGACATCAAACAAATCCGGATCATCCGGGTATTTAGAATTCTCGTGTGGTATGTAGGTACCACCCACAATCACTTAACCAACCACGCTATCGTCAATCGCTGTCAACAATGTTTCATCTAAACGAGATATCTTAGAGTACTTGGTAATTGCCGGACAGAGAGAATTTAATTACAATACAATCCCGAAAATTCAACCGTATCGGAATTTGTTCGCTGGCCTCGTATTACGAACAATCGTAAAGCCCGTAAATGAATAGAACCAATCTCCTCAGTTTTAGTTTACAAACATGAAAAACAAAATGTCAAATTTCCTGATATGATATGGTAGAATATTATTTTGCTTCTCATTCCGCAACCTCTCAGGCTATGAATGCGAATAGATTTAGATGGTCAACGCCTAGTATGATCAGTACAGGGTGGTTCCCCGAGTAATGTTTTACAAACAATATCTGAAGAATCCAAGGTTGAAGGCCCGAGATCCTGTAACTAATTGTAAAGTTGTAGTTCCTTCACTTTATCATCGCTCAAATGCAATTTCAAAATATCCTTAGCCGAATCTGAAGATCAATTAATACGAACAAAATCGTTAGTACTACTAATGATCAACCCGAGGTACTGTTATGATCCGCAGTCAGTCACTGCAACTTGACAAGTTTCGTGGAACTAGTTAGACCGATATGACAGCGCTCGCTGTTAATTTTAGGCGTGTTTGTAGATATCCCTATTGGAACCCCTGAGGCTAAATACAGTCGATAGTTTTCATTTGCAGGTATCACACCAGCAAAAAAGCTAAAATGACCAAATGTAATGCTTGTTTTAGCATAATATCAGGTACCATCATATATCTTTATGCATGCCTTTATGTGAAAAAGAATAATTTAAAATAGGGAGAATGTCGGATGATATAAACCATTTTAGAAATTCTTTGGTTAAATGTGGATATTACTCCGAGCGGGTCTTGAAAGTTCAATGGAACGATTATTGTGGTGCGACACCTGAAGCCACGATTTAATAGAGGGCGCTTTTCACAAACAGTAAAAAACGTCAAGACGATGCAAATGTAATTAAGAAAACGAAAGACTCCTCGATAGTCATTTGAATCTCTGTAGATGAGCATTCCCGACAGCGCTTAAAATTGCGCAATTATTGTTTTTTTTTTTGTATCAATGAGGTAAACATTACATTTTTATTAGCTTTTTGTTATTTTTAATTAGCAATTTCAAGAGTCGGTGCTCGATGAAGGATCTTACACGAAGTTGTAAGGACAAGAAAGTAGATTTAAATAAGTATTCATCCTCTTTAGTGATATAAGTTGGCAAATGAGATGTTTTCAACTCATGGTACGTATTTTGAGTTCAACAAGTCATAAAAGCATTATGCTTTACTTATTCAACTTTATATGTTGTTTCAACTCAAACATAACAACATCCTCTTGTCTTCTTGCCTGTGATCATGATACGATTATTATGTATCGGGACGAATTGAATACTTTAGTATGGAATATATTAATAAGTTCATACGGTGAGAGAACAATGTCTTACTTTAAAAGATATGTTCGTGTATACGTTGAGGATTACGTTGAAAATTGGCGAATGAAGGAAAGAATGTTGGACTGCTTTATCGATTTGATTGATTTTTTTTTTAAATGATAATTCGATGTCATAGGACTACATGAGAAATTAAGAAAATATTCCTGGCATGTACGGAAATGTATTGTTTGTGAGTAATTATGCACTTCACGGTAATTAGATCTAACGTTACATTCTATCGCTGACTCCAAACAAGTAACTCGAATTCTTGCATGGTTACAGCACTGGCCCCACACATTTTTTTTATTGTACTGGGCCGTAGTAGCTGGGGCAAGGGGTGGGGGTGGGGTGTGACCAATAAGTGAATTCGTGCAGGGCTGCGGTCAAGTGAAATATTATTGTTCTTGAACGGTAGATAGGGGTGGAGGAGAGAAAGATTGCTTCGAGGCAAAACCTGCAAACTGGAGTCATTGTGGATAACGGTTTTTTTTTTGTGTAGCTTATATATTGGGCGTTATTCTCGATTACTGTCAATCTCATTTTAGTAAAGAAAACAATACAATTTGCATCAAAAAAAAGCTCGATAAAAGCCACAATGGTTCACAATGAAAAAAACTCAAGATAGACGAGTCTGGAAATAATTATATTCATCTTCCTTTAATATTCATCATTCAATGTTATAAAAGTCATAAAGATATGTTGTTATGGTAATAGTCGGTTATTCAATTATTGTCTAGAGTAAATGACGATGATACAATTGTTGGTGATCATCCTAGTTGCTGCTTATGGTCGATGTATTACACTGGACGTATCTTCATTTCAGCGTATTTTATGTTGTAACTACTCCCTGGAAGATTATACCAGAGTATGCTCTTGTAATCAGTACTGCCGGCTGTGTACAATCCGTTTAGGTTAGAATAATAGTTATAATAATAATAATAATAACAATAACTACCGTACCACCACGCTCCGTGACAATACTGGGCGAAGTGATAATCAGAGCGAGGATCATTGTCGCGATTGAAGGTCGAAAAAGATTGGTTCCTGTGATTCGCCATCCTGTCGTTTGCTGCGAAAGGAAAACACAAAATCGAGATGAAGTAGACAGGAATCTTCATTTTATTATTTGTTTACACGTTCATTAAATACTGGATACATTTGTTGGAGATAATGAACAAGCTATACAATATAATATGTAAGAATCTTTCTAAAATGTTATGTTGATAGTTACATCGATTTGCCTCAGAGTGTACTTGTGGTATCCAGATGTGATACCACAGCTGTCATTAATATGTCTAATTTTCTATAAATCGCCATTATTGGATCAATTTGTATTGACTTTGCATTCCCCCAAAGTAAGTTATAAGCGATAGGTGGAAAAATCAAGCAATATTTTTTGATATGTCTTTGTTTAGTATACAGTAAAACTATGATATCACACTTGTTTCCTCAACTTCATTTATTAAACCAAGTTTCTAACAATTTCAGCGATTAATTACATGGATAAATTTTACAATTACTGTTAAACTTAATGACAAAGATTAGAACCATGTGTTTCTGTTGTCATCGGTTGTTTCATTTATATATATATATATATATATATATATATATATATATATATATATATATATATGTATATATATATGTATATATATATATATATATATATACAGATATCTTACATTTCTAGAATAACAAGGTGTTTTGCTTCTGTTTTATTCCCTTTTTATTCTTATTTTGTTTGTTTTGTGTTTTTCTTTACTTTCATAAAGGGCTTTATTGGTATGACTATATGAGAGCAGGGTAGGACATAGGTGATGGGGAGTGATAGGATGAAATTTATGAAAAACAAGACTCGCTGTGAAGTACACATACAAGTACTTTTTTTTGGACCCCATCCTATCATACTTTGGAATATCTTTCCACTTCCCTATATCTCTACTTCCTAGTTGACACTCAGAATGTAAAAAAAAACATAACACGGGAAATGAATTTGACGAAGAACATTCTAGGTATATAATCATATCTTATAGCGACTCTTTAAGTAACTATATATCTTGTCATCTGTCTATGCAGAGTTTACTACCTTTATTGTTGGAACACATTCAGTAATAATAGTAATAATACATGTGGGTTGCACGTTGCCTAATGTCACAAATGGTACATTTTCCCAATATGCCTAGTGTTTGTTACCTTTAAATTTCGCATTGATCTATATATATTCCAAACTCAATTCTACCTGACCAGCTTTCTTCCGATTTGATTACAAACAGTGTACTAATTGAAGAAAAATAGTCAGTAATTGTAGATATCGTTTTTGAGCTGATAATTTCTAAAATGTCTGCGTATATGCTTCATATTTGATGAATGGTTACAATCGGCTAATGAACTGACAAACTAAATACACGGGTTAATTTGACGACAAATGTTAGAAAGGGAGGTAATGGATCAAGGTAGTAATGTATAATTTGGTAGAGGCGTTAATAAACTTCTTGCTAATCTTCAGTACTTTGAAATATCATTGATAAGGTATCGATAAAGACAAGCAAATTCCACGAGGTTTTATATTTACGTACCTGTAGTGCTGGAGCTATCGTATTCTCCAAGGCCAACTAAACGATACTTAGTCTCTTTATCGCTGATCCTAAACAGGTCGTACTTCGCAAAATAGGGATCTCCATTCACGTTGTTTAAATCAATGCGAAGCATGTAATCCTTTTGGTTAGTTAAGAGTGATATTTTATCGTTGCCAAGCCAAAATTCCCTCTTTAGGAAACCAAAGCCATCTCGGTATTCTTCCCAGTCTCTGTAAAACTCTACAGAACCATCGACCCGGCGTTGGAAGACCTGGTTAAGTTTCAAAACAAAACATGACATATTTGGTTGAACATAAAGTACAATTTGTGCGATGTGCGTTTGATGCGTTTGATGCGTATCAGTGTGGTTAGTGTTTTAATGGTTCGTATTACGTTGAACAGATACGGTAGCTTGTGCACCGCTTAGATTTTTTTCTAACGGAATACATGGTTTTCATATATTTTATGCTCTTATTGCGAAGATTGCAAAGAAATCGCTTTTTAGAGAACAAATAAAATATAACTATACACATACTTCAGCAAGCACGCAAAATAGAAATTAATTAAGGGTAATATGTTAGGTTCTTACCGTCCAGCCTCCTCCGTCAATTGAGTTATTACAGTAAACTTGAAAAGGTTCATTGGCTCCATCTGGCTTAATTAGATAAACTCCAGATTCAGAGGTACTCCCTTCACATTGGTCGTAAACTTCTTTACAATCTCGAGGATATTCTGGCTCTTGGTAGAAAAAGTAGGAAGAGTCTGTAGAAATGAAAGAAAAACTTTTTGGGTGAACTACCGAACTCGATGTCCCGTTTACCTGACTCTCGATTAAGGTAAAAATTACGGTTTGCAGAAGAAAATGTTTGTCAAAATAGTAAACATAAATCTTCTATACATTTCTCTGCTTGAAAGAACACCCTTGAAGTACACATTGTAAAATCGTAAAAAGAAACAACAAATTTACAGAATAATCTTAAATGAAGTAACATAATCAAAAACAAATCCTGATCAGTTCTGGTAACTATTTCTGCTTAGTTTAAACGACAAATGTTGGTCTTCTTATACCGCCGCGACAAACCTTAGAAAAAAAATAATTGTTGGTACTTTTCAGCCAGTGATTAAAGCGTGTTGCTTTTCGATTATTGGATTTTTGTTTTATTTAACAATATTACAAAATCCAAAGTACGCATTTCTGTGAAGAAAGAATTAAGGGTGGCAGGTCTTAGTTTATATTTAATTACCACATCAAGAAAGTATAAATGCATATTAACCAAAAACATGTGAAGACTACTAAAGCAGAAATCATCATTATTGTCAATTAAGATCATTAATATGACTGATTAATTACGTTTCTGTTATACTGATGATACTGATGATGATATTTTTTTTACAAACGGAATTGAATATTAAGTGAGATGAATACTACATATGTATTTATATACCGAGGGGTATCTCTATAATAGTAAGTTACTAAAGGAAATAAAGCCCAAATTAAAAATGTAAATTAAGTTAAATTCATACCGAAATTTTAAATGCAGTTAAATAATTTTAAAAATCCCGATCAATTCTAGTAGCTTTGTTAGTTTAAGATTAATCGAAAAATGTTGGTCTCCTTTAGACCACCGCGAGAAACGTTAAAAGGCTCTCAGTTTTTTAATATAAGTTGTTTCCAGCCACCTTTAAAAGTGGATCAAATTTCGTTTTACAGTATTTTTTGTAACCAAATTAACTAATCCACAGTACGTCTTTAGGTGAAGAAATCATTTAAAACATATTAACCAGTAGATGATGATATAAGGTAGTAGATATTGGTGCTTATTTAATTACCACATCACGAAACGAAAGTATAGCAGCATACGGAACAAAAGTATGTCAAAAATGCAGAAATCACAATAATTGTTTGTCAAAAACAATGATATAAATGATTAATGAAGTTAAATAAATCTTATATATCGATGGGTACCTATAAATTGAAAAAAAAGTAAAATATACATTTATACTTGTAATGTCCTTCTTTAAAACGCGTAGTTTTTGTAAAGATTCATGTTAAAGTTCCTTGAAAAAAAGAAATGAATGAGAATTTTTTCTTACCTCCAGTGCTTCTTTTGTTCCTCCCAGAACTTTCCCGTCCAAGATTCTAACGGAGATATGAAAATTGAAAATATAAAAGTCAACAAAGTCACTCAAAGAACATTCCGATAGGCGGGAGGGACTCGTTTTTAAGCGAACTTACCGCCGAAATCAATACATTTCCAAAGTGTTTTTAAGTTGCTGTTAATCTTTGGTTAAAGTCCAATGAAGTGAAATCAGGGATCATTAACTATATCACCATTAGGTCATCTTAATCATTTCACTGATAGAGAGGCATTTACTTTGACACCACTCGTGTGACGAGGTTTCTGTAATATTCGTATTAAGATCTCTCTGTTTGACTTAGATATTAGCTTCTTTGTATGAAACATTACGGGAAATCAAGAGACACTATTACAACATTCTATTCTAACACAGTATAACTATTCAATTTTTTAACGTATATAGAACTTTCGTTAAGCCGTGACATATTTTAATGAAAACAAAATGTGTTTCCATTCGATACTGTGTTGTCGTTGTGTTTACTTCTTGGCATGGATGTTTGAAGACAAACTTTTTAAAATTATTTTTGAAGCTATTTAGATGACAGAATGACGAATAAACAAGTTACACACTCAACGCTATTGTTGTCCTGTTTCCCGCCCTGTTACTGAATAATCTAGATAAAACAATCATATGTGGCGCTTGAATTTTTGCGACATGACGTGAGAAAGTAATATGGACGTTCAAAATTTTCATAAATATATCTCATATTAATGGACAAGTTTGTGTAGTAAAAGGGAAATACGACCCAAGCAGTGCTTACTTGATTAAATTATCGTTTAGTGAGAAGTTTAGGATTGACGAAAATATTACGAATTGAGTTTAATGTACATGCAAATGCGTTTAGAATTATCCTAGTTAAATGAGTCGTTTTCGTATCTCTGAGCCATTTCTACATTTTGTCATGTGTTCTTTGGTTTTGTTCAGTATAAGCTGAATAATATGCCCAGCTTTAACTTGAAACAAACTTACAATTATTAGAAAGTTTAGAAATTTACATAAAATAGTACTAAGTACGGTGGGTACTCTCGCCGTTTCTTCCTTCAAGGTTCTGTTTGTTTAGTAACTTGTACCTCATAAACTAATACCACCGATACAATTCATTACAATAGAAGCTATATGGAATGCATCATAATAATCAATGTTGTGTTTGAGAAATTGGAAAACTTCAACGCACTGATTTAGACAACATTTTATCATCAAGTGTGATATTCGCTTTCTATATTGTTCAAAAATTGTAATGGATTCCTCACTGCCTTCTCCATGTTTTCAAATGATTCCAAAAATGAATCCGTTTTGACTATTTTATATAAAAATAATTCCTTAACGTAAACTAGCAGCGTACCTCCATTAGAATATCTAATACAAATCCTAATCTAATCTAATAAATCTTGATATTTATTTGGGAGATATTTTACAGGCCTTTTTTACTACATACGGTGCAACAATGTTATTAAGCCTTTACCCAGATATGCTATTTTAAACATTCATGTCTCATTCATAACAAATTGTTCAGTTTTCCTTTTGAAGTCATACGACGGCGTACTTTTGACGTTTACATTCAACAAAACATCAGGTTAAGGCAATGAGTGATTCTTGTCATTTGTTTAAACTGTTATTAAAATATCTGGATTTTCCATCGCTATGTCGACGATGTGATGCCTAGGAAAACATGCTCTAAGAACACGGTAGAGAACAAACTATTCTTTCTTTTTATGTAAAAAATAAGTTTCTAGGTAAAACAAAATAAATTTCAGTAGTGCGTGTCCCGATTGTTGTTTGGTTTATTTACAGAGTTAAACAAGCCGAAGCAACGTTATTCTCTCCTTGGTATGTTTAATTAATGAAATACATGACGAAAGTAATATAAAGTTATTGTTTAAAAAATATGTACTGTTACTTGGTAGGATCACATCGAATATAATCGATTCGATATTTACATCAAGTGTTTGTGATTTATGAGTATAGCCTAACTTATGATTTTAAGGCATCATTCCACCTGATCTAGTATGAATATAAAAAAAAGCTTTTAGTTTTATTGATTGCTCTGAGTTTCTGAGATTCGGCAGCAAAGTGTCAATAGGGTTAACATTTGTTAAAATTAATAATTTGTTGCTCTCCTAAGTTTGTAGTAGACTCTCATTTAAGTATCAGGTTTTAACTATTTTGATTTCTTCATCGATTGTTAATCAGGTTACTTGCTTTTTTGAAAGGTATAATTGAAAACACATTTGTCAAATTTGTATATTTCTTGGCGCAAAAAGGGAGAATGCCCATCCAAGAATATCAGCAATTAAAGGTTAAGAACTGCTTACTGGGGAAAGGAACATTTATCATAACATGTACGTAATATTCGCTACCAAATTACATCCAACAAAATATATAATATCTATCCAATGAATGGGAAATAAATATTTATTTGAGAGATATTTTAAAGACCACTATTAGTAAACACGATACAACGGTGACATGAAACATGATATTTTACTCAGTCTCCAGAATAAAATTGTTTGATATACATTGTAGTAATACGGGGGACTTTGGCCATATCCGAAGTTCATGTGGGTAATCCTGATAAAATTAAATCGAGAAGTTTTCTTTTCAACTTGTTTTACTGCTATAAAAAGAAATTCTATCATGATTTCCTTGATGAGATGTCGAGTAAGGAACGCGCTCAAAACACAGGAAAGAACAAACGACAATGTCGATTGATATTAACAATGAGTCTCGCAATAGAATAAATACATTTCTAGAATAACGGTTATATTTAGTAGCTATTAACATATGCCAAAATCGTTGCTTTGTTTATTTATACAATTCAACAAGTCAAAACAACTTTATTCTTTTTTTTTCTGCTTTTGATCTGCTTTAGTCTTAAATGTAATTAACGGAATATAAATTTGACATTTGAAATTACTGGATCTTATTTTCTTGATATATAGAATATAATCGTTTGAATGTTTCCAGCAACTTAAGTTTAAAATCATTTATGAGTATTTTTGCTATATGTAACCATTTAATCGAACTTACCTAATATGTTAATAAGAAAATGTTAAGTTTTATAAATTACTTCAAATAGTTTCTATTATTGTTTCAAGGCATTAAGTTATTGGTATTGCACTGCACCATGTATCTAGCAAATCACCTTCCTTCATGTAATTTTGAAAATTATATTTGAATTGCCGAAAAGGGATGTTCGAACTATGTTTGTACTATAGGATTGATGTACTAGCTTAGAAGCAAGTTAAAGATGGCTAAAAGAAACAATTTCAATTAATTCTTTGTTAAGGAATCCACAGTTATATCCTTACATATGATAATTATTTTCATGTTTTTTCGATATTTGTTATAGTTTATTTGCTATGTTATACCATATAATTAAATACCTGTTTGAAACGTGATCGTGTGCACGATATATCAGCAAGTCATTGTCTATTTTAAATTGCTTACTGTATTCCTTAAAAAAATAGGAATTCTTATCGTTGTTTTAAGAAAATAACTGATATTTAGACCCCTTTTCAAACCTATCCATGTTAATGATATGGTGTAATTAAACTTATTATATTTTATTGTGCACATGAGGTAGTTCACAATGAGCATTATATATTTTATTGTTGATAAGTAGATTAAGTACAATAATATCAATATTTTAAAAACAGACAAATAAATTAATGGAACACCGACAATAAACTCAAACAGCATGGTAAAGAGAAACTAAAAATCATATTTAGCTTAAAAATTATTGAGTTAGAAAATCATATATCACAGTTAAATATTCGACTTCAACTTGAATTTGTTAAAAGATAAAAGAAACTTACAGTTTCTGCCTGGAAAGCTGGAAGTTGAGAGAAGAGTCCCAAAACACAAAATATTAGGATGAACTGCATCTTGACGATTTGTTCTGGTCTTAACGATCACAAATCTCAAGAAGGAATGAAGTAAACTTTCTGGCAGAGAACCAGTTCAACCACTTTCTGGGCTAACCCTGCGTACTGTGACGTGGTTGTTGACACGTGTCACCGAAGTGCTTATGAACCATTTACCTTTACACTATTTGTTACAACCTGGATGATCAGGTAAATAAAAACACAAGCTAACAGTTTTTCTATTGTCCTTTAAAGAGTAAAAATTATGATAATTACTATTATTCCATTTTTATAGCTTCAATTGTATAGACGTAATGCAATGTGACTTTCATGGTCACATTAGTTATATCACATTCATATGCAATCTTAAACCAATTCAGAATATCTCTTTTGATAACACAAATTATATCGCATATATATTACAGTCAGCTTATTAGCCTTACACTTTTAAGTACCTCCGCTAGTTTGAATCCTAACGTACTACTTTCAATTAACTGATTTTTTTTCTCCTGCAGCTTACCATCGACAGTTAAATGATGTCAAGGAAACTGCTGTAAAGCCCCTTATGCAGTGCCAAAAATTCTTATATATATCTACAATCAAGAAGATACAATTTAACAGTATCAAACCTTTATATCTAGGAAAAGACGAGTTTTTTTTTATTTTATAAAATCGCACCCACGATCTTTGCAAGTTACCATGTTTTTGTGAAATTACCCAGGATGCAACGTTTGCATGACGTCACACATGCACATAGGTATATTTAGACAAAAATTAACTATGTAAATATTATTTAAGTTGGCAACGCATTTTCAGGAACTCTCTCAGGTGCATGTAAGACGTCGTAGACAGCTGATTGTCTGCTTCCCTCTCCTCCAATATGGAGGATAATGGCGGATAAGGGGAAAATGGGGGGGGGGGGGGTGAATTTGATTTATTTTTACTCAATGAAGTCGTAAAAGAATAACATGGTAAAGGTCATTATTGTTGGCGTAAATATGTATACTAAAAGTATGTGAAGATCAATCAGGCAGTATTGCTCCCCATTAAGGTTAGTTTATACAAGGAAAAGAATTTATGATTTTATAGAGTCATTGTGAAGTTACCCTTACTACCAACATGTTACAAAGGCAATGGAAAGGAGTAATTTTAATGAATGGAATTTATTACGTAGGACGACGTCAATCCTATCTTACATTGTACAGTATGTTTACAGTAAACCTCTGAACATCGATGAGAATGTGGCAGCAGTAATCGAACGGTTTCATAGATTTATTTCAGATGATCTTACTTAACAGTTGCCTTGAAGTTAATGCAGACACTGACTGTCTTTTCATCTTTTTATTTTTGTAATCGTGATTTCGACTTGTGTCGGCTACTCTCCTATATGACCGCTGAGAATGAGAATGAAACATTTTATCAATTGTTGCCTGTCACAAAGACATACATACACGTGGTCTGAGCATTCAGTGGTTGTAGAAGACGTGTGTAGTACTGCGTAGAAAGAGCAGCAATGTAATAGCCAGAGTAGATTGTGTCAACAGGAAAGATAAAGGAAATCATCCCCTGTAAAATGACATGCTAGACAACAGAGAGATTACTTTAAGATAGTGTGTCGCCAGTTATGTTGGCGTATGACATATCGGCATGGAACTTCTGCTTTTAGACATCATTCTTCAAGATAGCTGGTTGAGGTCGCTGTATAACTTACTCCTAGTCGATACTCATAAACAACAACTTTATGATAAGGGCTTCGATAAGACAAGGATGTATACAATCAAACAATATGTGCGTGAACCTTACGTCATATTAATTTTACAATAGGATATTGATGTTTGCATGTGATCTATAAAAAGACTTAATTCAACCTCAGATAAGCACCTACATTGACGGCAAATCATTGGTAAAGACATTAAAGTCCCATCTACATTCGATTTCGACGGTATACATATTCCTTTTATTTCTTGGTGGGGGAGGAGGATATGAGGGGGGATGGACGGGGAGGGGAGGGGAATAGACGAATGTATAATGTAGTCAATGGGCACATTCGCTAGATCTCTTCGGATCAGCCAACATGTTAAGAAAAAAGCCCATCGTCATGATTTGTGGTTATTTACTACTCAATCGTACAAAAAGAAGTTGTCGAGTTAGGGATCGGTTACTTTGTGTTTATAATGGACTCCATAACGGGCTTGATATGATAATCGCAGTATCTAACTAACCGCATTCACTTTCAAATACAGATAAAATAGTGGGAAATTTGGTAACATTCATATTGTCTAGTTAAAGGTTCCACTTGTGTGCATTTTTGCCTACGAAAAACAAGTGCTCTGTGTAAACACAAATGCTTAAAACAGTTAGTGTAACTGGAATTTTCGAAAATATGTTTCAAAAGAGCTCTTAGTCCATAGTTACTCCAGAAATAGTTTATAATATTAATGTTCAACTCCCGGTACTGTTATGATCTGCAGTCAGTCAATGCAAGTCAGTGCAAGTTTCGAGGAACTAGATAGGATCGATATAATAGCGCCCTCTATTAAGTATGGTTGTGGCTGGAGAGCCCCATTGAATTTTCAAGTGCTTACTGCTGTCGATACTTTGCAGCTCTGATTTTTTTGAGGGGCTCTTCTCAAACAGTGATATTCTTACGGCGATACGAATTGCATTTGGTTTATTATTATTATTATTATAATTATTATTATTATTATATTGGTAATTGTATTGTTGCAAAGGTAATGATATAAAAGGAAAGACCACTCAATATTCATTTGAGTTTCTGCAAAGTAAACATGGTTTGAAATTAACATTAAATGTAATACACAAGTTTAATAATATGAAAGTAAATCAATTGGCAAATTACGGAAAGTAGTCGTGTTGCGGCGTATATAAAGCATTGAATGGTTAAAACCCTTTGGTAAGATAAATTAATTTCAATTAGTTTTGTTTTAAGCAAAGAACTAAGCTACCAGGAATTTTAGAGCTAAACTAAAACGGAATTTAAAACTTGCAAATTTGTCTATTGTTTTGTCTGATGTTATGACTATTAAACAATCTTATAAAAATGAAGGTCGAGTGACAATATGACATTGTTTAGTAACAGGGGTAGGGTAAGATGCAGGTTGCCCCCTCCTCCTTACTTATTGCTATTGTGATCGACAGTGGTAATGCGACGCCCCGTCTGCGCATTTGCTACACCTACGTATGAACTCAAAAGCCATTTGCGGGATCGCTCTGGTTTATCAATTGAATTAGAAAACAAGAGTTTCAGATAATCAAATGATGGAATTTTTAGTCACATTTCTCTTTGTAAACCTTGAAGTATCTTTTACAAATATGGCATATTCACGAAATCCCTCCCCTCTAAATTTACGAAATGTATTGAATTTCCATCTGGGAACCCTACGCTAAATAATAAATTAAAAGATTCCCCCAGTGACTTGGGTAGTGACTTGCATGGGACAGTGGTGAATCGAGGATTCCACAAAGGAAGGAGTGCTGCCCTGGTGTCATTAAAGCCGTCTCCTGTTCAGGGATTTTGTTGTTTTTTAACAATCAAAGAATGAACAATTCAGACGCCAAAGAGTGCATTCTGATACATATTAAGACAAATTAAATAAATACAAGTAGTGCTAAATGCCAGTTTTTGCTAACAAATATTTCGTATGATATTGAAAAAAAAGATGGGTGGACAGCCGTATAGAAGTAACTCAATTCTTCTCCAACTGAATAAGGAAAGTACCACGAATGATCCATTTACCCCGACTGACCATCTAAGGTAGAGATGGGGAGGGGGGGGGGTGAGGGCATGGTCTCTGTGAGCGATTATTATAAATTACGCTCCTACCTCAAATGGAAGAAGTGTGTTATATGTTTTTCTTAGCTAAGTTAACGCTCACCAAACTTCAATGTAAGTCCAGCATGTTCAAGGTTTTAACACGTGATATTTCTGCTCTTCTTGTGACTTGAAACTCCGAAATAGCTGGGTCTACTTCAAATAATTCTCCTTTTGTCTTACACACATACTAATTGTTAAACTACTGTTTCAATAGACACTATACATTTGTATTGGTAACTGGCACGTTGGCTATACATGGCACGTAATTTTATATTCTCAAATGAAAATGTTTAGCCGCGACGAAGCCGAAAGGTTGTTCATTAAATCCCTTGAATCGACACAATTTCCTCAATTATGTTCGATATGTTAATGTACTTTAAAATGCAATAATCCAGAAACAAGCAAAGATAAACAAGATTTAGTATTTAATATTGAATGATATCTTCATTTCGATGTAGTTTTAGCTAAATCAATTAATGCTCTTGCGGATGGTTATCTATTACTATTTATATCAACATTTTATATGGTAAAGGGTTTACTACGATTAACTGTCAAGTACTGTGTTAACAGTTATATTGATACTAACCTTAATAAGGATCATATTCACAGGTGTGTCAAAGTGTCTTTATTTCTGTATCTATGGGGAGGGGGGGGGGGGGGAGTGGTAAGGGATGTAAAATACATACTTATAGGCAAAATCGTTTTTTTTTTGTAAAGAAATTTATAGACTGGCTGCTTTCCAATAAATGTATCCCATGTTATGAGTTTCGTTTTGTTATGTGGAGTAAGGAATGTACCTTAAGTGATGAAATTTCATCAATTATGTTCAAATCGTTAATGTACTCTAAAATGCAATTATCCAGAAACAAGCAAATATAAACATGATCATATTGAATGATTTTTGAATTCCATGTTATTTTTGGCAAATTTATTGATACTTAGGCGGATGGTTATTTATTACTTACACTTTGGTAAGTTGTATGGTAATTTAACAGTTACATTCACTATAACCTTTAAGGGTGTGAAGACTCGCGCAAAAAGAAACGTCTAATGCCGGTAATCTGACCTAGGTTCGAATGAGGTGTAACAGAAGTGTTAGACACCACCATCGATCCCCCAAAACACACACACAGCTTGCTACCATGGGTAATTAGAGACTAGTCTACAGTCAGTACATACAGCTGCGGTCAATACCCACAGCACAGTGTACAAACTATACAGCGATGGACATCTCAGGTCCAGCTAAAGATAACAAGGTATCATGTTTCATTACTGTACTGTCTGCATTTTGTAGCGACACGAACAAAACGTCACTTGCAAGCAACGGGAAGTTAACTTTTTCAGATGGCCGCACGCGGTTTGGGGCGAGTCTTCAATGCCTTTAAAGATATCATGAATGTTTATCAGAGTAACTATTTTCTACAGGGGGGGGGGGAGGGGGCAAGCTGCTTTCAATTAAAGGTGCTAACATTATTATCTTCGTCATCAGCTTACTGCTGTTTAAATATTCAACACACACAGGACAAAGGATTTACACTCAGGGTGGATAATTACCTGACATTTATTCAAAAAATATTATCAAGAAGCAGTTATCGGTTTTGACAGAGAGATATATTTAAAGTTGTTCGTCAAGTTAAATTTTCGTTCATTGTATTCGAAAGTTGTAAGTTCATTTTTCTAGAAGCACTCATTGATTGATGTTGCTGTCTGCGGCTGATGTATCACACTGGACGTATCTTCATTTCTGCGTATTTTATGTTGTAATTACTTCCTGGAAGACTATACCAGTGGATGCTTTTGTAATTAGTACTTCCGGATGAGTAAAGTCCGTTGAGATTGACATTATAGTTATAAGTCTTGTACCACCACGCTCCATGATAATTCTGGGCCAGGTTATAACTACTATGTAGGTCGTTGTCACTGTCGAATGTAGTAAATGACATGTTCCTGTAGTAAGCCATTCTATCATTCACTGTGAAAATGAAAACACGAGATGGAGATAAAATGCATGATCATATTTAAAATAGTTTTCAGTTATTTCCACACGGCATAAATTAAGAGACGGTTCATAGTATAATTTATGTAGAATTATTGATGAATGAAACACTGTCAAATTAAACAAACAGTTTTTTTTTTTAAATTTGTATTAATTCCCAAATAAATGTTGTATACACCGCTTGAAGGAATTGCTAGTGCCTTTAGATGAAACCCAAATTAATATTGATTTGCTTTATTATACTTTTGTGCTTTTTTCCCAACATTATAAGAACACAATGATATATTTTCATTGCAAACTGACAATTTCTTTACGATTATACTGGAACCCTTTCCAACGTCAATTAATACAAACAATAAAAACGGGACAAAATGGCTAAATTTAAACCAGTTTGTTGTCAGTATCCAATTTTCACATCACACGTTATGGATTAATTTTTACTTTATGATACACATTATGTCTATGTCAAGTATTATATCGTTGCTACGACAATGGTACCGGTATGTGGGAACCGTATATAAAATTAAATTAACCAATTATGAAGAACATTATTTTTTCATCAATGGTTTTATTTACCAAATTATTGTATTATTGTTTGAGAAGTCTTTAAAGATTTTTACTCTGTTATTATTCTATTTTCGTTACGATTCCATTGGAACGGATATGAGGTCTTTTTAATTATTAGAGAGGGTAAAAAAAATTATGGGATGATGGGCAGATGACAAGGAAGTTGGAATAGGTTTGTTGTTATCAATTACAATGCCTTATGTCACTGTAGGTATAAGTGTTTCACCCTGAGTTCATTTAAGGTATATCTTGCAACCTGAGTTCATTTAAGGTGCGCATTGATCATGGATTCCAACCACAATTTCACCTGACCAGCTCTCTTCCGATTTGATAACAAACAGTGTTCTAATTGAATAAAAATAGTCAGTAATTGTCTATGACCGCCGGCTGTCTACGCTTTAGCTCCCAATTTATCGTTTATCACATGTAAGTATACTTTATTAAATCTCACATTCGAACATAATAAATAAACCAAATATAATTCATATTTATGGATATATTAAAACAGTATGTTCAGACTGACAGCGTTGACGTGTTGGATTCTTCCGGTGTTTTTTTTTATAACAACAGAAGTATAGTATAACGACCATTGCCCGGGAGGTTTGCAGTGTATCGTTGCAGATTTATGCAATGTTATTATAGACATGTAAATGAGTTCATCATCATAGATATCGTTTTTGAGATGATCATTTCTAAAAGTCTGCGCATATGCTACATATTTGATGAATGATTACAATCACTAATGAACTGACAAATTTAAATACACGGGTTATTTTGGCGACAAATGTTACAAAGGGAGGTAACGTATCAAGGTAGTTATGCATAATTTGGTAGAGGCGTTCATAATTTCCTTGCTAATATTTAGTCCTTTGTAAGGTATTGATGGTGACAAGCAAAATCCACGAGGTTAAATATATACGTACCTGTAGTGCTGGAGCTATCGTATTCTCCAAGGCCAACTAAACGATACTTAGTCTCTTCATCGCTGATCCTAAACAGGTCGTACTTCGCAAAGTAGGGATCTCCATTCACGTTGTTTAAATCAATGCGAAGCATGTAATCCTTTTGGTTAGTTAAGAGTGATATTTTATCGTTGCCAAGCCAAAATTCCCTGTTCAGGAAACCAAAGCCATCTCGGTAATCATCCCAGTCTCTGTAAAATTCTACGGAACCATCGACCCGGCGTTGGAAGACCTGGTTTAGTTGCAAAACAAAACATGTCATATTTGGTTTGAACATAATGAACCATTTGTACGATGTACGGGTTTGATTTATCAGTGTGGTTAGTTTTAATGGTTCGTCTTACGTTGAACAGATACTGTAACCTGTACACCATTTAGATTCTTCTTTTTCTGATGGAATACATTTGGTATCATATAATTTATGCCCATATTGCGAACAGTATATGGCTTTAGAAACATTTTGAGGTTTCGAAAAACTGTCTCGCTACAAGAGGAAACAATCATACTTAGGAATATTAATGGTTACTCTGAAAGTTATAATTGAGCGTAATTAGAAATACATATCTAAGACGGTAAATTTGACACTAAGTAACGTTTTCCTGAGAATTAAATCAAGCTGAAAAAGATATGAATAAAGAATGCATGCCTTGTCAAACGAATCAGCACCTGTAACACACATAATCTGTATAAGGAATCGCTTTTTACAGAACCAATAAAATATCAACATACTTCAGGAAGCAGAATAGAAATTAATTAAGGGTAATATATTTTTATGTTCTTACCGTCCAGCCTCCTCCGTCAATTGAGTTATTACAATAAACTTGAAAAGGTTCATTGGCTTCATCTGGCTTAATCAGATAAATTCCAGATTCAGAGGAACTCCCTTCACATTGGTCGTAAACTTCTTTACAATCTCGAGGATATTCTGGGTCTTGGTAGAAAAAGTAGGAGGAGTCTGAAGGAAAGAAAATGAAAAACTTGTAAGAAATAGATGCGAACAATTTTAAAGTGAACTACCAAACTCGACGTCCCGTTTACCGGTCTATCGATAAAATTGAAATTACGGTTTGCACAAAGAAAAAACTGTTTTTCAAAATATGACACATAAACCTTCCATACATTTTCTTGCTTGGAAGAACACCATTGAAGTAAACATTGTAAAATCGTAAAAGGAAACAACAAATAAACAGAAAAATCTTAAATGAAGTAACAGAATACAACCCCTCCCTCCTCCCACCGCAAGAAAAAAAAATCCTGATAAGTTCTGGTAACTATGTCTATTTAATTTAAAACGACAAATGTTGGCCTCCTTTTCACCGCCGCGACTAACATTAAAAGGCTTTCAGTATTTTGTTTACCTTTTTGCCTAGTGTTAAAAGCGTGTGGCTTTTGATTTTGAGATATTTTTTTTTTCTTCACCAAATTACAAAAACCAGAGTACGTCAGAGTACTTAGGGTATAGTAGGTTTTGGTTCATATATAAATACCACATCAAGAAGCGTAAGTATTAACGCATATTAACCAAAAATATGTGAAGACCACAAAAACAGAAATCACCATCATTGTCAATCAATATCATTATTATGACTGATCGATTAAGTTTCTATAATACTGTTTTGATGATATTATTTTAAAACGGTACTGAATATTAAGTGAGATGAATACTATATATGTATTTATTCACCGATGGGTATCTCTATAATAATAGTTTACTAAAGACATGAAACCCAAATTAAAAATTAAAATGGAAAAAAAAATCATACCGAAATTTTAAATGAAGTAATATAATTTTAAGTAGCTATGTTTGTTTAAGATTAATCGACAAATGTTGGCTTACTTTAGACCACCGCGAAACACATTAAAAGGCTCTCAATATTTTTACTATAAGTTGTTTCCAGCTAGCTTTTAAAGCGGGTAATTTTTTTTTACAGTATTTCTTGTAACCAAATTTAATTATCCACACTACGTCTTTAAATGAAGAAAGCATTTAAAAAATATTAACCAGTCGATGATAATATAAGGTAGTAGGTATTGGTGCATATTTAATTACCACATCACGAACGGAAGTATAACAGCATATGGAACAAATGCATTTCAATAAAGTAGAAATCGCAACAAGTGTCGATCAAAATCAATGATGTAGATGATTAATTAAGTTAGATGAATCCTATATATCGATGGGTACCTCTAAATTGACAAAATTGTAAAAATGTAAAAGATTTATGTTAGAATCATTGGAATAGTAAAGAACATATGAATAAGAATGATACATTTCTCTTACCTCCAGTGCTTCTTTTGTTCCTCACAGAATTTTCCCGTCCAACATTCTAAAATGGAGATATGAAAATTGAAAATATAAAAGTCAACGAAGTCACTAAAAGGACATTCCGATAGGCGTGAGGGACTCGTTTGTAAAGGGTACTTACTGCCGAAATCAATTCAGTTCCAAAGCATTTTTTAGTTGCTGCTAATCTTTGGTTAAAGTCCAATGTAGTGAAATCAGGGATCATTAACTATGTCACCATTAAGTCATCTTAATCATTTCACTGATAGAGAGGCATTTACTTTGACCCCAATCGTGTGACAAGGTTTATGTAATATTCGTACTAAGATATTTCTCTTTCACTCAGATATTATTTCCTTTGTAGGAAACATTACGGGAAATCAAGAGACACTATTCAACACTCTATTCCAACACAGTATAAGTATTCAATTAATAACGTATAAAGAACTATCGTTAAGCCGTGACATATTTTAATGAAAACAAAATGTGTTTCTATTCGATACTGTGTTGTCGTTGTGTTTACTTCTTGGCATGGAGGTTTGAAGACAAGCTTTTTACAATGTTTTTGAAACTATTAAGATGACAGAATGACTGAATAAATAAGTTACACACTCAACGCCATTGTTGTCCTGTTTCTCGCCCTTTTACTGAATAACCTAGATAAAACAATAATATATGGCGCTTGAATTTTCGCGACATGAAGTGAGAAAGTAATATGATTCGTTCTAGACGTTCACAATTTTCATAAATATATCTCATTTTAATGGTCATGTTTGTCTTTGTGTAGTTAAAAGGAAATACGACTATAGCAGTGCTTACTTGAATTTTTAGTTTAGTAAGAAATTGAGGATTGATGAAAATATTACGAATTGAGTTTCATGTACGTACAAATACATTTTGAATTATCCTATTTAAATGGGTCGCTTTCGTATCTCTGAGCCATATCTGCATTTTGTCAAGGGATCTTGTTTATTCTTATCATTTTTTCAGTATAAGCTGAATGGATTGGCCAGCAACAACTTGCAACATAATTTACAATTTTTAGAAAGTTTTAAAATAGTACAAAGTATGGTGGGTACTCTCACCGTTTCTTGCTTTTAGGTTATGTTTGCTTATTAAGTTGTACTGTTCTGATCTTATGACACATATGATGTATTTGTTAATAATAATATTTAATACTTATTAAAACTCCCCCATAAACTTATACCACCGATACAATTTATTACAGTTTAAGCTTTTTAGAATGCATCATATTAATCAATTTTGTGTTTGAGAAATTAGAAAACTTCAACGCACTGATCTAGACAACATTTTATCATCAAAAGTGATATTCGAGTTTAATGTTGATCAAAAATTGTAATGGATTTTTCTCCAATTTTTAAAATGTTTCCAAAGATAAATCCTATTTGACTATTTGATATAGACATAATTCCTTAGCATAAACTAACAGCGTTCCTCCAGCAGAATCTTTAATACAAATCCTGATCTAATCTAATAAGCGGAAAATTTATTTGAGAGATAATTAACATGCCTTTATTACTAAATGCGATGCAACGATGATGTGAAACATTCTATACCCTTACAAGATATTTTAAACAGTCTCAGTCATAAACAAAATGTTCACTAAGTAGTAATACCGTAATAACGTACTTTTGACCAGACATATCAGACGTTTATCTTAAACACTATATCACATTAAGGCGATAAGTGGTTCTTGTTATTTGTTTAAACTGTTATTAAAAGAATTTAAATTTCCATCGATATGTCGTCGATGTCATACCAAGGAAAACATGCTCTAAGAACACAGTAGAGAACAAACTATTGTTTCTTTTGAGGTAAAAAAAATGTGTGACATTCATTTGTAGTGATACGGCTGACTTTGGCCAGACATATCCGAAGTTCATGTTTTAAACTTGATGAAATTAAGTCGAGATGTTTTCTTTTCAATTTTTTAAACTGCTATAAAAAGAAATTCTATCCAGATTTCCTTGATGAGATGTCAAGGAAGGAACGCGCTCAAAACACAGGGGAGAACAAACTACAATGTCGATTGATATAAACAATGACTCTCGCGGTAGAATAAATACATTTCTATAAAAGTGGGTATCCTGAGTAGATATTCACAAATGCCAAAGTTCGTTGCTTTGTTTATTTAAACAATTAAGCAAATCAAACAACTTCATTCTTTTTTTCTACTTTTGATCTGCTTTAGTCTTAAATGTAATAAACGGAATATAAATTATTGGATTTTATTTTCTTGATATATAGAAAACAGTCGTTTGAATCTTTCCCGCAACTTAAGTTTTTATCATTTATGAGTATTTTTTATGTAAGACATCATTTAACCATTTAATATAACTTACCTAATCCGTTAATAAGAAAATGTTAAGTTTTATCGATTGCTTCAAATAGTTCCTATTATTGTTTCAAGGCATTAAGTTATTGGTATTGCACTGTACCATGTATCTACCAAGTCACCTTCCGTCATGTAGTTTTTTAAAGTATATATTTGAATTGTCAAAAATGGATAATGGAACTATGTTTGTACTACATGATTGATGTACTAGCTTGGAAGCAAGTTAAAATGGCTCAAGGAAAAATTTCAATTAATCTTTGTTAAAGAATCCACGGTTATATCCTTACATATGATAAATATTTTCATGTTTTTTGTTATCGATGGTTGTTAAAGTTTATTTGCTATGTTGGACGAAATAATTAAATACCCGTTTGAAACGTGATCGTTTCCACGATATATAGGCAAGTAACTCTCAATTTTAAATTGCTTATTGTATTCGTTAACAAAAGGAAATTCTTATCGCTGTTTCAGGTAAATAACTGATATTTAAACTCCTTTTCAAACCAAACTTATCTATGATATGGTGTAATATAATTGATTTTGTTTTATTGCGCACATGAGGTAGTTCACAATGAGAGTCTATTTTTTTTTTAATAAGTAGATTAAGTATAATATATATCAATACTTTAAAAATAGACAAATACATCAACTGAACATAGACAATAAACTCAAACAGCATGGTAAAGAGAACTGAAAAATTGTATTAAGTTTAAAAATAATTGAGTTAGAAAATCATTTATCACAATTAAATATTCAACTTCAACTTGAATTTGACAAAACATAAAAGAAACTTACGGTTTCTGCCTGGAAAGCTGGAAGTTGAGAGAAGAGTCCCAAAACACAAAATGTTAGGATGAACTGCATCTTGACGATTTTTTTCTGGTCTTAACGATCACAAATCTCAAGAAGGAATGAAGTAAACTTTCTGACAGCGAATCAGTTCAACCACTTTCTGAGCTTACCCTGCGTCCTATGACGTGGTTGTTGACACGTGTCACCGAAGAGCTGATTAACCATTTACATTTATACTATTTGTGATAACCTGGATGATCACGTAAATAAAAACATAAGCTAACAGTTTTTCTATTGTCCCTAAAGAGTAAAACTTATGACAATTACCATTGGTCTTTTATTATAGCTTTAAATGTATAGACGTAATGCGATGAGAGGTCACATTAGTTTTAATACATTCTTGTACAATCGCAAACCAATTCAAAATATCTCTTTCGATAACACAGATAATATCGCATATATATTACACTCAGCTTATTAACCTTTTACCCATAAGTACTTCCGTAAGTTTGATTCCTAACGTACTACTTTCTATTAACTGAATTTCGTCTCCTGTAGCTTACCATCAACAGTTAAATGATGTTAAGGAAACTGATTAAAGGACCCTTTATGCAGTGCCCAAAAATTATAATATATATCTACAATCAAGAGGATACCACTTAACAGTATCAAACCTCCATATCTAGGGAAACAGGAGTTTATTTTAATGAAATCCCACCCATGTTCTCTGCAAGTTGCCATGTTTTTGTGAAATTACACACAATGCAACGTTTGTGTGGCGTCACACGTGCACCTCGGCATAGTTAGATTTGCCGCTATGAAGATTCTCTCGAAGTACCGCTGCACACAAAACAACGCTCGCATACGGTATATGCTGAAACTACTAAACTAACACTGATTTTCAAATTATTACAACTGTTGAATTGAACTGTATTATCCAGAAATCTAAAGAATAATAACTTAAGTCATCACCATCTTGCGTTCGATTTTGAGTAATGTATACGAGATGTAGCCTAGACCTAAACAGTGTATCGTCCAATGTCCACAATCGTAGTTCAGGTAACAAGTATAGTCACAATTTAACTTAGTCATAGTAACACTACTCAACATACTGTGACTGCGATCATCACTTCGTCGATGAAAAGTATCGTTCATTCGAGCAATTCAACATGACTGAGGCACACATTACCCCAGGTGAATATTGCGTACAACTGACTCCATCCTGCGACAAAGAATAGTAATTCCAGAAGAAATTGATTGAGCCGTAGTTTAAAATTCGAAAGCAAACAATGACAATCACTGTGCGTCTGTGTTGACAGTCATCTTGCAAAATACCAATTTACGCAAATTTATTAATAAACGACATTTAGCGTAAGTATGCATCTATCCTTCAAAATTGGTTAAATATTTTACATTAACATACATTTTGATGGTGTTTTACACTATTTAAAAAATATCCAAAGGTCTTACAAGTTGTGTAACAATTAACTATGTTAATATCATTTGAGTTGGCAACGCATTTTCAGGAACTCTCTCAGGTGCATGTATGACGTCGTAAACAGCTGATTATCTGCTTCCCTCTCCTCCAATATGGAAGAAAAGTGCGGATAAAGGGGATAATGGCCGGGAATTTGATTCTTTTTATTCAATGAATTCGTAAAAGAATGACATGATAAAGGTCATTATTGTTGGCGTAAATATGTATACTGAAAGTATGTGAAGAGTCAATCAGGCAGTATTGCTCCCCATTAAGGTTAGTTTATACAAGGAGAAGGATTTATGTTTTTATAGTGTCTTTGTGAAGTTACCCTTACTACCAACATGTTAGAAAGGCAATGGAAGGGAGTTCTTTTAATGAATGGAATTTATGACGTAAGACGACATCAATCATATCATACATTGTACAGTATGTGTACAGTAAACCTCTGAACATCTAAAACAATATGACAGCAGTGATCAAATGGTTTCATTGATTTATTTCAGTTGGTCTTACTAAACAGTTGCATTGAAGTTAAGGCCGACACTGACTGTCTTTCCATCTTTTTAATAGAGTAATCGTGATATCGACTTGTGTCGGCGATTCTTCTATATGACCGATGAGAATGACGGAACTTTTTATCAATTGTTGCCTGTCACAAATACAAACATACAAGTGGTCTGAGCATTCAGTTTTTGTAGAAGACATGTGTAGAACTGCATAGAAAGAGAAGCAATGTGATAGCCAGAGCAGATTACGTCAACAGGAAAGATAAAGGAAATCATCCCCTGTAAAATGATATACTAGCCTACAAGAATCATACATATTAACATATCAAGCCCATGTAGGAGTTATAAGTTTTTAGTTTATATTCGGTCGTCCTCTGTTTGAGAAAAACCAGTTTAGTGTCTTTCAAGTTACCTTTACAGTTTATCAGTGCTGAAATATTACACTACATTAGCAGGATGTGTTTTAGCTGGATACGTATGTATTCAGTAAAATTCTAAAAAAATTATGACTATATTTTATAGGCAGAGGAATATTTTCCCTTGTTTCTTTATTCAGACAGGTTTAAGTAAGTACTTACAATAAATACATATTGGATATTCTTCATCCTTTGTTTGTGTGTACTGTATGTCTATACATACATACAGTGCCATACGAAGAAAGGAAAAGCATATATTTCGTTGTGGTGGGAGTACGAGGAAGGGGGGGGTGGATGGACGAATGTTATCTGTAGTCAATGATCACTTTTGCTCGATCTCTTTGCATCGGCGAAAATTGTACGAAGAAAATGTATATAATTTTATTTGGAGATTTTTGTCGTGTTCAGTAGTACTATGGAAAAGTTTCTAAGAGATGATTTTATTTCTTTTAATCAGTTACTTTCGTGCATTATGTGAGCAGCAATGGACAATAAAAGAACCGTAGTATCTATCCCAAGGTGAGGACTGCATTTACATGTATGTCCATTGACTCTTTAATGGTCTAATGATTGATACAGACATGACACGCAAAGTGTGAAGGCATTCTGGTGTATGAGGACATGTTATTTTATGGACCGAGGGCGCTGTCATATATGGCCTAATGTATGTATAATGAATCTTGTATAGAAATGCGCTTGGTGATTGTCTAGTTAAGGTTCCACTTGTGTGCAGTTTTGCCTAGGAAAAAAAGTGCTTCATGAAACACAAGTGTTTAAAACAGTTAGTCTAACTGGAATGTTCGAAAATATGTTTCAAAATATCTCTTAGTTCATAGTTGCTCCAGAAATATTTTATAATATTAATTATCAAAGCACGTTACTGTTATGATCTGCAGTCAGTCAATGAAACTTGCCAAGTTTCGCGGAAATAGTTTGACCCATATGACAGCGCTTGCTGTTAATTTTAGGCGTGGTTGGGGGGCCCCGTTGAATGCCTTAGGATGAATGCAGACGACACTTTTCCTTTGCAGGTACCACAACAGAAAAAAAGGAGCTAAGATGACCAAATGTAATGATGGTTTTAGCATAATATCAGTTACCATCATCTGTCTTTATGCCGTTATGTGAAAGAGAATAATTTAAGATAGTGAGGACTGAAGGTGATATAACCCATTTTATACATTCTTTGGTTAAATGTTGATATTACTCCGAGCAAGCAGACTGAAGGGTTGGTCTCAGTTTGCTACATTTGCTCCTCTTCTAGCTCAAAATCAAAACGGTCATGATATGAAACTTTGCAAGTGCCATGACAGACCAATATGTGGTGGGTAGGATATGTATGTATTTTAGATCCTCCTGCAAGCAGGAACTCGCGAAGAAGCCTCATTGACTTATCAAAGCCGCAAGCTGACTAAAGTCAGTATCTTAGATTAATATTTAACGTCCATGATTATGAGTTGTCAATTGTCAAAAACTCTGTAACTAGACGGCACACGTTAATCTTGAAGTAACTCGAACTGGAGCTATTATGATTGGAAGGCACCGGCCTTATCCACTTTCAACTGACAAACGGAGTGAGCTAACGATCCGTATGCCAGTTGAAATCTTCTATCAATGCTTTGGAGGGTCTTGAAAGTTTAATTGAACGAATATTGTGGTGCGACACCTGAAGCCACGATTTAATAGAGGACGCTCTTCACAAACAGTGAAAAACCTCAAGGCGATGCAAATGTAATTAAGAAAAACGAAAGACTCCTCGATACATATTTGAATCTCTGTAAATGAGCATTCCCGACAGCGCTTAACATTGTGCATTTGCTGTTTTTTGTATCAATGAGATAAATTTTACATTTTTATTAGCTTTTTGTTATGTTTACCGAGCAAATTCAAGAGTCGGTGCTCGGTGAAAGATCTTACACGTTGTTTTAAGGACAAGAAAGTAGATTTAAGTAAGTATTCATCCTCTTTAGTGATACAAGTTGGTGAATGAGATGTTTGCAACTCATGGTACATATTTTGAGTTCAACAAGTCATAAAAGCATTATGCTTTCTTATTCAACTTTATATGTTGTTTCAATTCAAACATAACAACATCCTCTTGTCTTCTTGCCTGTGATCATTTATACCACTATTATCTATGGGGACGAATTGAATACTTTAGTATGGAATATATTAATAAGTTCATACGGTGAGAGAACAATGTCTTACTTTAAAAGATATTTTCGTGTATACGTTGAGGATTACGTTGAAAATTGGCGAGTGAAGGAAATAATGTTGGACTGCCTTATCGAGTCGATTGAGTTTTAATGATAATTCGATGTCATATACAGGACTACATGAGAAAGTAAGAAAATATTCCTGGCATGTACAGAAATGTATTGTTTGTGTGTAATTGTGCACTTCACGGTAATTAGAGCGTAACGTAACTTTCTATCGCTGACTCCAAACAAGTAACTCAAATTTTGTGCATAGTAACAGGACAGGCCCCATACCTTTTTTTTTTTTTATTGTACTGGGTCGTAGTGGTTAAGGGCGATGGTAGGGGAGGGGGGTGGGACCAATAAGTGAAGTCGTGCAGAGCTGCGGTCAAGTGAAATATTATTTTTCTTGAACGGCAGATAGGGGTGGAGGAGTGGAAGATTGCTAAGTGGCAAAACCTGTAAACTGGAGTCATGTGGATAACGGGTTTTTTTTTTTGTGTAGCATATATTGGGCGTTTTTCTCGATTACTGTCAATCTCATTTCAGTAAAAAAAAAATACAATTTGCATAAAAAACGCTCGATAAAAACCACAGTGGTTTCACAATGAAAAGCAAAACTCAAGATGGACGAGTCTGGAAATAATTATATTCATCTTCCTTTCCTATTCATTTATTTGATGTTATCAAAATTATAAGGATTTGTTGTTAAGTCAATAGTCCAATATATATAAGTCTAGAGTTTATGACGATGATACAATGTTTGGTGATCATCCTAGTTGCTGAGAACGGTCGATGCATTACACTGGACGTATCTTCATTTCCGCGTATTTTATGTTGTAACTACTCCCTGGAAGATTACACCAATACATGCTCTTGGAAGTAGTACTGCCGGCTGTGTACAGTCCGTTCAGGTTAGAATTATAATCACAATAACAATAAGTACCGTGCCACCAAGCTCCGTAACAATACTGGGCTAAGTTATAACTAGAGTGACGATCATTGTCGCGATTGAACGTCGTAAATGTCTGGTTTCTGTGATTCGCCATCCTATCGATTGCTGCGAAAGGAAAACACAAATACGAGATGAAGTAGACATGGTTCTTCATTATATTATTTATTTACACGATTTACTTAAATACTGGATGCATCATTACGACTTTCTGGATACATTTGTTGGAGATAATGAACAGGCTATACAATATAATATGTTAGAATCCTTCTAAAATGTTATGTTGATAGTTACATTGTTGTGCTTCAAGAGTACTCGTGGTAATCACATGTGATATCACAGCTGTCATTGAAAAGTTTTTTTTTTTAAATTCCCATTTTGGGATCAATTTGTATTGACTTTGCATTCCCCCAAGTTAAGGTATAAACGATTGGGTAGAAATGCAATGGTTTTTGATATTTTTTTTTATTTGGTGTACAGTAAAACTATGACATCACTCACACTTGTTTCCATGAAGTACATTTATTAAACCAAGTTCCTTACAATTTCAGCTATTAAAATATGGATAAATTTTCCAATTACTGGAAAATTAATGACAAAGCTTAGATCCATGTGCTTCAGTTGTCATAGGTAGTTTCATATATATATATATATATATATATATATATATATATATATATATATATATATATATATATATATATTCTGTATCTGTTTAATTCCCTTTTCTTAGTTTGTTTTGTTTTGTTTTGTTTTGTGTTTTTTTGTTGTTGTACTTTCCTAAAGGGTTTTATTGCTATGACTATATGAGAGCAGGGTAGGAAATAGGAGATGTCATACTTTGGACATTCCATTTCCCTATATCTCTACTTCCTGGTTGACACTCAGATAACAAGGGAAATTAATTTGACGAAGAATATTCTATGTTTATAATCATATCTTGCGACTTTTCAAGTAACTATATTTATTGTCATCTGTATATGCAGAGTTTACTACCTACCGTTGCCAAATGTCACAAATGGCACATTTTTCCGAAATGCCAATTGTTTATAACCTTTAAATTTTGTACTGATATATTTATCGTATTGATAGAAACACTGTATTAACCATATATCATATACTGCTGATGTTTAACTTCCGAGTGAGAGTTATACATCAGAACAGCAGGGAAATACAAAGTGCAAACACATAACTTATTATATATACGTACCTGTTGTGCTGGAGCTATCGTATTCTCCAAGGCCAACTAAACGATACTTAGTCTCTTCATCGCTGATCCTAAACAGGTCGTACTTCGCAAAATAGGGATCTCCATTCACGTTCTTTAAATCAATGCGAAGCATGTAATCCTTTTGGTTAGTTAAGAGTGATATTTTATCGTTGCCAAGCCAAAATTCCCTTTTAAGGAAACCAAAGCCATCTCGGTAATCATCCCAGTCTCTGTAAAATTCTACGGAACCATCGACCCGGCGTTGGAAGACCTGGTTTAGTTTCAAAACAAAAACATGTCATATTTGGTTTGAAAATAAAGAACAATATAAAAAAAAAAAAACGGTTTACGTTTGAGGGGTATGATGTATTAGACTGAGTGTAGTCAGTGTTTTAATGTTAGGTCTTACGTTGACGGTAGCCTGTGCACCATTTTGATTCTTCTTTTTCAAATGGAATACATTGGTAACATATAATTTTTGCCCATATTGCGAACAGTAATGTAGCTGTAGAAACATTTTGTGGTTTCGCAAAACTTTCTCGCTATAAGAGAAAACAATCATACTTAGGATTATTCATGGTTATTCGTGAAGTTATTTTAAGCGTATTTTAAATACATATCTAATACGGTAAATTTGACACTAAGTAACGTTTTCTTTAGAATTAAATCAAACTAAAAGATATGAATAAAGACTGCATGCCTTGTCGAACGAATCAGCACCTGTTACACACATAATCTGTATAAAGGAATCGCTTTTTACTGAACCAATAAAATAGAAAATATCAACATACTTCAGGAAGCACGCTAAATAGAAATTAACTAAGGCTAATATTATGTTATGTTCTTACCGTCCAGGCTCCTCCGTCAATTGAGTTATTACAGTAAACTTGAAAAGGTTCATTGGCTCCATCTGGCTTAATCAGATAAATACCAGATTCAGTGGAACTCCCTTCACATTGGTCGTAAACTTCTTTGCAATCTCGAGGATATTCTGGCTCTTGGTAGAAAAAGTAGGAGGAATCTGAAGGAATGAAAGAGAAAAACTTGTAAGAAATGGATGCGATCAATTTTAATGTGAACTACCAAACTCGATGTCCCGTTTTATCGGTCTATCGATACAATTGAAAATTACGGTTTTCAAAAACAAACAAAAACTGTTTTTCAAAATAATGAACACAAAATTTCCATACTGCTTCTTGCTTGGAAGAACAACATTGAAGTAAACATTGTAAATTCGTAAAAGAACAACAAATACACAGAAAAATCTTAAATGAAGTAACAGAATACACCCCCATCCCACCGCAAAAAAAAAAAAGAATCCTGATAATTCTGGTAACTTTGTCTATTTAATTTAAAACGACAAAAGGTTGGCCTCCTTTTCACCACCGCGACAAACATTAAACGGCTTCCAGTAGGTTTATTAACTTTTCAGCCAGTGTTAAAGAGTGTTGCTTTCGATTTTTAGATATTTTAGTTTTTTTCACCAAATTACAAAAACCAGAGTACGCCTTTCAGTGAAGATATGATTATGACTTAGGGTAGGGTTCATATATAATTACCACATTAAGAAAGGTAAGTAATAACGCATATTAACCAAAAATATGTGAAGACCCCAAAAGCAGAAATAACCATAACTGTCAAACAATATCATTAATATGACTGATCGATTAAGTTTCTGTAAAACTGTTTTCGATGATATTATTTTAATAACGGCTCTGAATATTAAGTGAGATGAAAACTATATAGGCCTATGTATATATTCACCGATGGAAACTCTATAATAATAGTTTCCTAAAGACATGTAACCCAACTTAAAAATGTAAATTAAGTTACATTTTAATTACAAATTAAGTAAACTAATAAAAAAAAAACAGATCAATTCTAGAAGCTATGTTTCTTTAAGATTATTCAATAAATGTTGGCCTCCTTTAGACCACCGCGAAAATCGTTAAAAGGCTCTCAGTTTTTTTCTAACTATAGGTTGTTCCCAGCCATCTTTAAAAGCGGGTTAATTTTCGTTTTACAGTATTTTATTGTAACCAAATTAAAAAATACGTCAGTACGTCTTTATGTTAGGAAGAATTTTAAAACATTTTAAACAGTCGGTGATGATGGTTTTGGTGCAAAGTTATTATTACCCCATCAAGAAACGGAAGTATAACAGCAAATCAAACAAATGTATGTCAAAAAAAAAACAGAAATCACAATAAGTGTCATTCAAAATCAATGATATAAATGATTCATTAAGTTAGATGAATCATATATATATCGATAGGTACCTCCAAATTGAAAAAAAAAAATTACATTGATACTTGTAATGTACATCTTTATAACATGTATTTTTTTTGTAAAAGATTCATGTCAAAGTTCCTTGAAAAAAAAAGAATAAGAAAGATAACTTTTTTTTACCTCCAGTGCTTCTTTTGTTCCTCCCAGAACTTTCCCGTCCAAGATTCTAACATGGAGATATGAAAATTAAAAATATAAAAGTCAACAAAGTCACTAAAAGGACATTCCGATATCGGGAGGGACTCGTTTTTAAAGGGTACTTACCGCCGAAATCATTTTAGTTCCAAAGCATTTTTAAGTTGCTGCTAATCTTTGGTTAAAGTCCAATGATGTTAAATCAGGGATCATTAACTATGTCACCATTAGGTCATCTTAACCATTTCACTGATAGACACCATTTACTTTGACCCCATTCGTATGACAAGGTTTCTGTATTATTCGCATTAAGATCTTTCCCTTTTACTCATATATTATCTTTTCTGTAGGAAACATTACGGGAATTCAAGAGACACTATTCCAACACTCTATTCCAACACAGTATAAGTATTCAGTTTAAAACGTATATAGAACTTTCGTGACATATTTAAATGCAGACAAAATGTGTTTCTATCCGATACTGCGTTGTCGTTGTTTACTTATTGGCACGGATGTTTATAGACAACTTTAAAAAAAATATTTTTAAACTATTAAGATGACAGAATGACGAATAAACAAGTTACACACTCAACGCTATTGTTGTCCTGTTTCCCGCCCTTTTACTGAATAACCTATATAAAAAATTAAAAAAAAACTGTGCCGCTTGAATTTTCCCGACATAAAGTGAGAAAGTAATATGGACGTTCACAATTTTCATAAATATATCTCATATTAATGGTCATGTTTGTGTAGTAAAAGGGAAATACGACTATAGCAGTTCCTACTTGAGTTAATTATCTTTTAGTAAGAAGTTTAGGAATGATGAAAATATTACGAATTTAGTTTAATGTCAATACAAATGCGTTTTGAATTATCCTAGTTAAATGAGTCGTTTTCGTATCTCTGAGGCATTTCTGCATTTTGTCGTGTGATCTTGTTTACTCTTATCATTTTTTTCATTATAAGCTGAATGAATTGCCCAGTTTCAACTTGAAACATAATTTACAATTATTAGAAAGTTTAGAGATTTACCTAAAACTGTATTACGAATGGCGGGTACTCTCGCCGTTTCTTCCTTCGAGGTTCTGTTTGCTTAGTAAGTTGTACCATTTTGACCTTTTGGCACATTATGTTTTTGTTAATAATAATATATAAGACTTATTAAAACTCCCTCATAAACTTATACCACCGATACAATTTATTACAATAGAAGCAATATAGAATGCATCATATTAATCAATGTTGTGTTAGAGAAATTGGAAAACTTCAACGCACTGATCTAGACATCATTTTATCATCAAGTGTGATATTCGCTTTCTATATTGTTCAAAATTTTAATGGATTCCTCACTGCCTTCTCCATTTTTTTTTCAAATGATTACAAAGATAAATCCTTTTTGACTATTTTATATAAAAATAATTCCTTAACATAAACTAACAGCGTACCTCCATTAGAATCTCTAATACAAATCCTAATTTAATCTAATAAATCTGGAAAAACATATTTATTTGAGAGATATTTTACAGGCCTTTATTACTACATACGATGCAACAATGTTATTAAGCCTTTACCCTGATATGCTATTTTAAACAGTCTCATTCAAAACAAATTCTTCAGTTTTCCTTTTGAAGTAATACGGCGTACCTTTGACGTTTATATGAACTCTACATCAGATTAAGGCAATGAGTGACTTTTGTCATTTGTTTAAACTGTTAATAAAATATTTGGATATTCCATTGCTATGTTGTCGATGTCATGCCAGGGAAAACATGCTCTAAGAACAAACGAGAGAACAATGTATTCTTTCTTTTTATGTAAAAAATGAGTTTCTAGGTAAAATAAATACATTTCAGTGGTGCGTGTCCCGATTATATATTTACAATTTTGTTTAATTTTGTTGTTTGGTTTATTTACAGAAATAAACAAGCCGAAGCAACGTTATACTCTCCTTGGTATATTGGTCTGTGTTGATGGTAATTTTAATTAATGAAATATATGATGAAAGTAATATAAAGTTATTATTTAATATATATTTACTGGTACTTGGATTCACATCGAGAATAATCCATTAAAGATTTAAATCAAGTGTTTATAAGTTATGAGTATAACTTATGATTTTAAGGCATTATTCCACAAGATATAATATGAATTTAAAATCGTTTTAAATTTGATTGATTGCTCTGAGTTTCTGTACAGTACACTACATATTATAATTCACCTTCGTTCAGATGAAATGTCAAATATGAATATTTATACTATGTTTGTGCTATAATATTGAAAGACTAGATTCGGCAGCAAAGTGTCAAGAGCGTTAACATTTGTTAAAATTAATAATTTATTGCTTTCCTAAGTAAGTAGTAGACTGTCATTTAAGTATCATGTTTTTAACTATTTTGATTTATTCATCGATTGTTAATCAGGTTACTAGCTACTTTGAAAGGTATACTTGAAAACACATTTGTCAAATTTATATTTTTCTTGGCGCAAAAATCGAGAATGCCCATCCAAGAATATCAGCAATTAAAGGTTTAGAACTGCTTACTGGGAAAAGGAACATTTTCATAACACGTAGGTAATATTTGCTACCAAATTACATCCAACAGAATATATAATATATATTCAATGAATGGGAAAATAATATTTATTTGAGAGATATTTTAAAGACCATTATCGTTAAACACGATACAACGGTGACATGAAACATGATATTTTACTCATTCTTTAGAATAAAATTGTTTGATATACATTGTAGTAATGCGGGGGAATTTGGCCAGACATATCCGAAGTTCATGTGGGTAAACTTGATGAAATTAAATCGAGAAGTTTTCTTTTCAACTTGTTTTACTGCTATAAAAAGAAATTCTATCACGATTTCCTGGATGAGATGTCAAGGAAGGAACGCGCTCAAAACACAGAAAAGAACAAACTACAATGTCGATTGATATAAACAATGACTATCGCAATAGAATAAATACATTTCTATAATAACGGTTATATTTAGTAGCTATTCACAAATGCCAAAAACGATGCTTTGTTTATTTAAACAATTCAAACAAGTCAAAACAACTTTATTCTTTTTTTCTGCTTTTGATCTGCTTTAGTCTTAAATGTAATAAACGGAATATATATTTGACATTTGAAATTAATGGATCTTATTCTCTTGATATATAGAAGATAATCGTTTGAATCTTTCCCGCAACTCAAGTTTTTATGATTTATGAGTATTTTTTTTATTTAAGACATCATTTAACCATTTAATCTAACTTACCTAGTCCGTTAATAAGAAAGTGTTAAGTTTTATCGATTGCTTCAAATGGTTCCTGTTATTGTTTCAATGCATTAAGTGATTGGTATTGCACTGAACCATGTATCTAGCAAGTCAACTTCCTTCATGTATTTTTTTAAATATATATTTGAATTGCCAAAAATGGATGTTCGAACTATATATAATTGTACTATAGTATTGTAATACTAGCTTGGAAGCAAGTTAACGATGGCTAAAAGGAAAAAAAATTCAAGTAATTCTTTGTTAGGAATCCACAGTTATACCCTTACCTATGAAAATCAAGTTTTTTATTTTATCGATAATTTTATAATTTTATTTGTTATGTTGGACGATATAATTAAATACCCTTTTAAAACGTGATCGTTTTCCACGATAAATCGGCAAGTCATTGTCAATTTTAAATCGCTTATTGTATTCGTTAGAGTAAAAGGAATTCTTATCGTTGTTTTACGAAATAAGTGATATTTGAAACCCTGTTCAAACCCATCCTTATTTATGATATTATTAAAAACAGACATATACATCATATGAACACCGAAAATAAACTCAAACAGCATGGTAAAGAGAAACTGCAAATTTGTATTTAGTTTAAACATTATTGAGTTAGAAAATCATTTATCACAATTAAATATTCAACTTGAATTTGATAAAAAATAAAAGAAACTTACGGTTTCTGCCTGAAAAGCTGGAACTTGAGAGAAGAGTCCCAAAACACAAAATGTTAGGATGAACTGCATCGTGACAATATTTTCTGGTCTTAACGATCACAAATCTCAAGAAGGAATGAAGTAAACTTTCTGGCAGTGAACCAGTTCAACCACTTTATGAGCATACCCTGTGTACTATGACGTGGTTGTTGACACGTGTCACCGAAGAGCTGATGAACCATTTACATTTATACTATTTGTTATAACCTGGATGATCACGTAAATAAAAACATAAGCTAACAGTTTTTCTGTTGTCCCTTAAAGAGTAAAAATGATGACAATAACTATTAGTCCATTTTGATAGCTTTAATTGTATAGACGTAATGCGATGTTGCTTTTAATGGTCACATTAGTTGTATTATATTCATATACAATCTCAAACCAACTCAAAATATTTCTTTCGATAACACAAATTATATCGCATTATATATATTACACTTAGCTTATTAACCTTTCACCTATAAGTACCTCCGTAAGTTTGAATCCTAACGTACTACTTTCAATTAACTGAATTTCGTCTCATGTAGCTTACCATCAACAGTTAAATGATGTTAAGGAAACTGCTGTAACAGCCCCTTAAGCAGTGCCAAATATCCAAATATATATCTACAATCAAGAGAATACCGTTTAACAGTATCAAACCATCCATATCTAGGGAAACACGAGTTTTTTTTTTTTGAAATCCCACCCAAGCTCTCTGCAAGTTGCCATGTTTTTGTGAAATTACCCAGGATGCAACGTTTGCATGACGTCACACATGCACCTCGGCAGAGTTGGACTTGCCGCTATGCAGATTCTCTCGTAGAACCGCTCCACACAAAACCACGCTCGCGTACGGTATATGCTGAAACTACTAAACTATCATTAATTTTTAAATTATTACAACGGTTGAACTGGACTTTATTATCCAGAAATCTAAAGACAAATAAATTAGTCATCATGTAGCCATCCTGCGTACGATTTTGAGTAATGTATACAGACGACATTGTAGCCTAGGCCTAAACAGTGTATCGTCCAATGTCCACAATCGTAGTTCGAGTAACAAGTTTAGTTACTATATAGCCTAGTCATGGTAACACTACTCGACATACTGTGACTGCGATCATCACTTCGTCGATGAAAAGTATCGTTCATTCGAGCAATTCAACATGACTGAGGCCCACATTATCCCTTATGACTATTGTGTAGAACTGACTCCATCACCCCGACATAAGATGCGACACAAAAATAGTAATTCCAGAAGAAATTGATTGAGCCGTAGTTTAAAATTCGAAAGCAAACAATGACAATCACTGTGCGTCTGTGTTGACAGTCATCTTGCAAAATACCAATTTACGCATATTTATTTATAAACGACATTTAACGTACGTATGCATCTATCCTTCAAAATTGGTTAAATATTTTACATGTACCTGAATTCTGAAGATGTTTTACACTTTCTAATTAAAATCCTAGAGTCTTACAAGTCGTGTAAAAATTAACTATGTTAATATCATTTGAGTTGGCAACACATTTTCAGGAACTCTCTCAAGTGCATGTATGATGTCGTAAACAGCTGATTATCTGCTTCCCTCTCCTCCAATATAGAAGAAAAGGGCGGATAAGGGGATAATGGCCGTGAATTTTTTTCATTTAATGAAGTCGTAAAAGAATAACATGATAAAGGTCATTATTGTTGGCGTAAATATGTATACTAAAAGTATGTGAAGATCAATCAGGCAGTATTAATGCTCCCCATTGAGGTTAGTTTATACAAGAGAAGGATTTATGATTTTATAGTGTCTTCTGAAGTTACCCTTACTACCAACATGTTACAAAGGCAATGGAAGGGAGTTCTTTTAATGAATGGAATTTATGACGTAAGACGACATCAATCCAACATACATTGTACAGTATGTGTACAGTTAACCTCTGAACATCGATGAGAATGTGGCAGCAGTGATCGAATGGTTTCCTTTATTTCTTTCAGCTGGTCTTACTAAACAGTGTCCTTGAAGTTAAGGCCGACACTGACATCTTTCCATCTTTTTAATAGTGTAATCTTGATATCGACTTGTGTCGGCGATTCTCCTATATGACCGCTGAGAATGATCAAAATTTGTATCTGTTGTTGTCTGTCACAAAGACATACATACACGTGGTCTGAACATTCAGTGGTTATAGAAGACGTGTGTAGTATATCGCAGAAAGAGGAGCAATGTGAGCTTAAAGTTGCTAGTTTTGCGTGGATATATAAAAATGTTTAAATTCATGCATTGCACCTTCTCCTTCACCCAAATATATATTGTAAACTGTCATTCTAAGGTAGATCTGAAAGTTATATCATCATAATCATATATGAATTAATCTTTAGCATTCTTTTGATTTAAATGTATCGTTGAATATCTTTGTAACCAAAGAATACAATGCAAATAATTTTTCGCCGGTCATGTAGGAGTATAACATATCAATATGAAACTGCTGTTTGTTGACATGATACTTCAAGATAACAAGTTTAGGTCGCTGTATAGTTTAATCCCAGTCTATGCTCATAAACGACAACTTTATACTTATGGCTTTGATAAGACCTGGATGTATACAATCAAACAATATGTGCGTGGACCTTACGTCATATTAATTTTACAATAGGATATTGATGTTTGCATGTGATTTTATGAAGAGACTTAATTCAACCTCATATAAGCACCTCCATTGACCGCAAATCACCGGTACAGACATTAAAGTTCCATCTACATTCGACGTTGACGGTAAAAATATTCTTTGTTATTTGTTTTATTTATTTTTTGGGGTGGGAGAGGAATAAAGAGGGTAGGAGGGGAGGAGGGAAGGGGTGTAGGGTATTGGGATAAGACGAATGTATACTGCAGTCAATGATCCATTCGCTCAATCTCTTCGAATCCGCCAAAATTGTACGAAAAAGACTCATTGTCATGATTATGCGGTTATTTACTACTCAATTGTACCAAAAACTTTTGTCGAGATTGGGATCGGTTCCTTAGTGTTCATAATGGAATGCATAACGGGCCTCTAATAAGCTTTTCGATTTGTGAATGTTTTATTTAAAAATGGCGATATCTGACTAACCGTGTTCACTTTCAAATACAGATAAAAAAGTGGGAAAATTGGAATACATCCATATTAGAGTTCTTTGCACGTGTTCAATAGCACTATGGGAAAGTTTCTAGATCTGCAGACAGTCAATGCAACTTGTCAAGTTTCGAGGAACTAGATAGGATCGATATGATAGCGCCCTCTATTAATTATGGGAATGGCCGAAGAGCCCCATTGAATTCTTAAGTGCTTATTGCAGTCGATACTTTGCAGCTCTGAATTTTTGAGGGCGCACTTCACAACAGTGATATTTTTAAGACGATACGAATTCCTTTGGTTATTATTATTATTATTATTTTATGGGCTATTTTATCGTTGCAATGGTAATTTAGAAACGAAAGACCCACTCAATATTCATTTGAGTCTCTGCAAATGAACATTCATCTTATCGCTGGAAACATGGTTTGAAATTAATATTGAATGTCACACACAAGTTAAGTAAGAAGAAAATAAATCAATTGGAATCGGAGAAAAATGGTCGGATTGCGGCGCATATGAAGCAATGAATGTGGACAATCCTTTGGTAAGATATGGTAATTTTAACATGGTAATATAATATGTATATAATATATATATTTAATATGGTAATTGTTATAGGCTAAGAACTAAGCTACAGGGAAATTTAAAGCTAAACTAAAACGGAAATTAAAACTTGTATATTATGACTACTGGTTTAGCTGAAGTAACGACAATTAAACAATCTTACAAAACGAATGTTCAGTGACAATAGGACATTGTTAAGTAACATGGTAGGGTAGGATGCATGTAGCCCTTCCCCCTTACTATTGTTACTGTAATTGGCAGTGGGAAAGCTAGTTAGGATGTTCCTCCACCACCCCTTCCCCCTCACTTTACTACCTACAGATGCACTCAAAACCATTGCTGTGTCGTTCTGATTTATCCATTGAAATAGCAATCAAGAGTTACAGATAATGAAATGATATAACTTCTAGTTACATGTACCTTTGTAAACCTTCTATTGGATAAATACGGAATTGCCGTCCCTCCAAATTTACAAGTTGGAATAAACTGCCATCTGGGAACCCTACGCTAAATAATAAATTAATAAATTCCCCGACTGACTTGGATAGTGACTTGACTCATTTTGTGAGTTACAGAAGTCAGTCAAGGATTCCGAAAAGAAGGGGTCCTTCCTGGTGTCATTAAAGCCGTCTCCTATTCAAGGATTGCTTTTTTTCAACAAGTAAATAATAAACAATTAAGACGCCAAATAGTACATTCTGATACACATTTTGACAATAATTTAAATAAATACAAGTATTCCTAAACGCAAGTGTTTGATACTAAATACTTGGTGTGAATTTGGATGAAACATTAGGTGTCCAACCGTTATAATAGTGACCAAATTCTTCTCCAACTGAATGAGGTAAGTACCCCGAATGATCCACCCCCCGAGACTGACCATCTAAGTAGAGTAAGGGGGGGGGGGCATGGTCACTGTGAGCGATTATTGTAAAGCAGTCTCCTACCTCAAATGGAAGAAGAGTGCTATAGGTTCCCCGTAGCTAAATTGACGCTGACCGAACTTCAATGTCAGACTCGCATCTTTCAAAAGGTTTAAACAGTCACTTGGTATTTCTTTTCCTCTTTTCACTCGAAATACCGAAATAGTTGGGTCTACTTCAAATTATTTCTCTTTCGGGTTACACACTGACTAATGGTAAACTACTGTGGCCACTAAGGCGTAGTACAAAATTTCAATATATAGCACCATAAACCACAAAGCACCACAAGTTTTATTAGTAACTAGCACGTTGGCTATTAATAGCAAGTCATTTGTCTATCATCCAAATGAACATATTTAGCCCATAAGAAGTAAACATTTTGTTTAATAAATCCTCTGAATCGAGAAGGTTTCCTCAATTATATTCGAAACGTTTTTGTGCTCTGAAATGGAATAGCCCAGAAACAAGCAAACATAAACATGATTAAGTATCTCATATTGAATCATTTCTTGATTTCAATGTAATTTTAAGCAAACTTATTGATACTCGGGCGGATGGCTATTTATAACTATTTATAGTAACACTTCATATGGTAAAGGGCGTGTTGGTGTATTTAAATGGGAGGGGGAGACAAAATTACAGGGGATTTCTTTCTTAAGAAATTGATAGACTTCCTGCTTTCCATTGCATCACTTTATGAGCCTCGTTTGTGTGTAGGGAGTGAGTATGGAACGTACCTTAATTGACAAAATCATTGGACGAGCTGCTCTTAAATGGTATTTCCCTTTGTCAATGTAAGATACCATTTCCGAATCAAAAAGAGACTGTTCGCAATTCCTAGGGGATTGTCTCTTAGGGGATTGTATGATACTGGGCCTAGATGTTTACCGTGATTTAAGTAGTTCTCAACTTGTAAAAGAAATTTGAATTATAAAAAAAATCGTTAACGTAGGGAATGCTGATATTTACTTTCTTCTGGAATATAATATTTGATATGAAAAATTAATAAAATCCAACTGATGCTTCAATAATAGTTGATAGCCGAAAACCATATCCGACTTGGAAACAATAATTTGTCTAAAAATATGTTGCTCAACATCTAAAACAAAATCAGAAGTTATTTTACACTCCCAATACAAGTGTTCAATAAACCCCTCCTTTAGGTCACAGGGAGTATACCGTGAATTGTCAATAAAACCCATCAAACTCAGGAATGGTTTGTCCCAAGTATACGATGAAGAAAGCAAAATTAAAAGTATTGTAATTGTGTCACTCTCTTTTAACGACTTGAAAGGCATTTGAAAGATAACACGCCATTGTAGAGAGCTATAATCGAAGTTTACATTCCATTTACAATACACTTCGTAATAATAACTTAACTGAATAAGCAATTCCTAACATTGAAAATATTCGTAGTTTGCTTTGAGTTTTCTTAAATAATGAATTTTAAAAATACAAAAGCTTATTCGTACTTCCAGACGTAAAAGACATTGAAAAAGCCAATGACTATTAGCTCTGCCCTGTCCCAATATGTAATCGACGGTAAATTTACAATAATCATTCTCTGTTGTATTATTGACGTTGTCGTAAACTTATGTAGACGCTCAAACGCGAGATCGCAAAATATGGGAAACTGGTGACGATACAAAGTTAACGAGCTCAAAAGTGTTATCCAGGCATCTTATTATTTCGTCTGCCTTCGATTATCTCCGATGAACGTCGCGTATGCATAGCTGTGGATGATGATTCGTTATTCTTGACGTCTTCACAAATGTGCGCTTTAGATAAATTCAGCCTAAATTGAGGACAAGTTTAGAACAATACGATACAGAAATGATACAATTTAAAATTGTTAAGTAAAGTAAACTAAGAAGGAGAAACATATACTGATACTGACTCCTTGAACAACGCTTTCTGTATTTCAAATTGTTAAATTTAATTGGTAGAAGCAAATGGAAATGTTGATACTTTGTTTCAGAAACTAGTGAAGTGATCCAGAAAATGGCCTCAATAACCACAGCTATTAATTTGCAAAGTTTGCGGAAAAGCGAGTAGGCATCACATCCTAGTAGACCTTTAGAAAATTAAATGTATCTAATGTACGCTAAAATAACTGATTAGACTAAAAACTGCGTAATCCACAAATAAAAATGTAACGCCATTTGTAAACTGGATCAAACGTACCGCATACGTCAACCAAACGCTATATGATACAATATGCAAACCGTTTGTTGATGCAAAACCAATTGCTGAAGCTTTCGTGTCATACTTAACCAATTTAACAATACACATGTAATATGAATAATCAACCCTTGGCTGACAGTTATATTAAGAACACGTTATAGCACTTAAAAATGTCAAAACAAGATTTCTTTATTTGTAACATTTTTTGCACGCAAATAATAACGTCTAAAATATTTTGTTAGATTCTTTCATTTTTATATCTCGAGAAAGTCGTTTAATTATTGGTTCAAAGGATCACTCTTTTTCAAATGAAACACCAAATTGTTATCCTCAAGCCACGAAAACTATAACACCACAACTTCACAGCGAATGTAACGGATTTCCAGAAGATCCAAATCCGAGTCTATAAATTGAATGGACTCGAGTAGTATAGGTTCGATGAGTCATTTCACAGTAATTGGTAACAGCTTTCTATTGTCTTTGTCAGACAGGCTCTATAGAGGGTCCGAATGTATGATTTCTAGCAATACTGAGGTTAGAGTTGAAGTTGTCTCTCTCTATGACATAACAACAGTCATAACAACAATACGTTTCAAGCTATATTTGTCTTTCTATGATATACAAATGTACAGCTGTTACCTCATGAGAACAAACGTTTCACCCTTCCATATCCGATAGACCACACATATACACGATAAACATCAATACGAAAATGACTAAAGCGTCACTTGGTGTAAGATAGTCCATACGGTGCACATTTGAGCTAATGACGTCATTGTAACGAAATCCGGAATTTCGTCGTTTTCCAAAGGAGAGAGATCAGAGGTAAACTAACATAATTGGTTGTGTTCCGTGTATTCATATTCATCATTATAATTCAGTTGCAGGTTGTGTTCTGCTCCCCAAACATGTTGAACAGTAGCCACCAACATGTCTTCTGAAACCCTTTTTTCCTGCAAAGAGAAAACAGAAAAGATATACGGGAATTAATCTATTCTAGTTAAACCGCATCCGTAAGTTTCAATTTAACTTTCATTAAGTATTAACTGATCTCAATAGATTAAATAAAGATATTTGATTGGTGTCCAATAAATTCGAAGTCAAAATATCTCACATGAAAAATTTATGACGTCAAGATACAGGCATTGCCGGTCTTACAGTCATCTTTCAATAACTCGCCGTTATCTGTCGTGGCGTCAGAGGCTAATCCCACTAAAGAAATTCTGATCAAAGGTATGCAATATAAGACTAATCTATTCAAATATGTACAAGAATATAAGAAGATATAACTTGATTGTTTTAAAACGAGATGACAAAAAAGTGTGCCGGGATATTCGTAATGGTGCGGGAATGTTTATTTTGTTTACCTCTCACAATTAATTAGAGTAACTACCATATAGCTATCAAGCTAAATCATCGTCTTCCTTTTTTTCCCCTCTTTTCCTTGGCGGCGGAACCCGAGTATTCGTTCAGTCTGTTGCATGATGCTTTCATTCAAACTGTTATAAAAGGCTTTACTCATTTGGTTTTTGTTATTCAGTGTCGGGCTAAGCGCATTGAGGCTAGAGCAGGCAGGGTAAGTAAACCTCATTGATTCAGATAATCGCGAATGTCGTTTCCAAGTTATACCTTCATCAGCTATTCATCAAAGTATGCAGGAATTTAATACTATATTGTTAATCAAGTTAACAGCTATTATCCCATACGGAAAAAATAAAGACTGGCTTATCTGATATATTGATGCGCTGCATTGGCCTACACATGCGGGCCTGTCTGTGTACACTGTACATGGGCTTTAAGTTTATAGCCTTTATAAGCATACGTTAACTTAACCATTATACATTCAATGGGACTGGGGTTGAGAGTGGACAGTTGTTTGTTACACAGGTTTTTTTTTGGTGACCTTTCTTAGTAACTTTATTTGCACATTTCGGAATGGATTATCTTCTCCACAGTTTTGGTACTGAATTATCTTTATGATAGTACCAATAATATTTACGGACAATTGTTCCTCATTGCGGTTCCAGTAGAACAATATTATATATCTTATCATTGGCAGATAACCGGAAAAACTCGCTTTTATTCCACATGGACAAGCTGCTGGAGAATTTATACTGGTATAGGTCAATGCGAACTATTCCAACCCTTGTAACAATATGGAGCGCAATATACTAAAAAAAAAAACAGGATTTCCGGAACTAAATACAACATTTTTGGAATCGGAAACTCAAAATTTTCGGAACTAAATTCAGAATTTTCGGAACTTAATGCAGGATTTTCGGAACTGAATTCAGGATTTTCGGAACTTAATGCAGGATTTTCGGAACTAAATTCAGGATTTGGTGAATTAAATTCAGGATTTTCGGAACTAAATTCAAGATTTTTGGAACTAAATGTCCAGATAGTGAGGCTCTCCGTCCAATTTGTAAGTAAATTGTTTTTACAAGTTAAATTAGGCCTAGTCTGTTTCGTAAAAACTTTTTAAGAAGAGTCACTCAGTAAAGAACCTGGGCACGAAAACCAAACTACCGAACGACTGATCCGTTCTCAACCCCAGTCCCCTTGCATCGAGACTGTGACTGTGTGATCATCGCCGGTGTGTATCACCATTCCCCTCTAAAGGGAACAGATGCTACACATGATCTTAACCAAAATGCCGAGAAGCGATCTGTTTCGTATATGTATACATATATTCAATGATACATCTAGTTTGTAAGTGATGTAAGCCATAGATATTCATAATAAGTTTACCCTATAACGTTTCCTCAGCCACATATATTCATTTAGGAAAAACACTATGTAAGTGATGTAATACACACACATATTCATAAATAGATTAGCTATGTCAGTTGTCTCAGCCACAGATATTCATAAATAGACTAAACGTGTTTCGTATGTTTGTTAAGTCACAGATAATACTAGACTCATCTATTATTAAAGGGATGTAACTTACAGATATTCATAGATTAATGTTTTTCGTATGTATTTGCAGGACTTTCGGAACAAAACTAAGGATTTCTTGCATTCTTGGAAGCTGATTGGATTCCATCGGATTCTATTTGTCAATCGTGGTGATTGACTGATTTCTTCGCCGGTCCGTGGTAAGTATCTAGGGACAGTAAGGGACCGAGGGCAAGGAAGGGAACAGATGAGGAAGAAAAACCGTGAGTACATTTTTTTCTATACTTAATATTCTGGATTGTCTTACTAACACTGGAAGAAGTCCCACTCAAACAATTTCATTGACGTACATTGAGACCCTATTGAGACCCATTTCAACTATTTATTCAACAGATACCAAACAAAGCGTAATAAATTACAAATCTCAACGTAATTATAAATATTTATTTGTTATTCCAAACTAACTACGCATAGTCAAAATAAGCCATTTATTCTATGGATACAAAAATGTGTACTTAAAACTCGGACTTATCTAAACAATTTTTAAGTATCTAAATACAAATGGGGAATTAAATAAATGTAATCGATACAAAACTTGCATAATTACTTAATTCCATTCTCATTACAAATCTCCATTACTTATCTCTCAGATAAGTGGATCAAACCATCGATTAAAAGAAATCTGACATTTCATTCTCCTTTAAGAGAGAACAATATTTAGCACAATGCTTCTACGTTCTCTTCACGTTCTTTAAATTTGAAGACCACGAGAGTATCCATTCTTTCTTTTGCCTCGTAGCTCACTCGTATCTTTATCGCTGATGGCGAACAAATTTAAGATTTTGCTGTACACCACTTATCAATTTTGTTTTTACAGCAAGCGCACGTCTGTAAAGAATTTTTACAAAATTATGTAGCTGAAGGCGCTACTATGACATAACACTTGTATTTTAAGTTCAGTAATAAATTTTGGTTTCTAATTCAGCGAAATATCTAATTCAGCGAAACAGTACATAATTTTGCTTTCATGAAAGTATGTCGCTTGAGTACAAGCGTTTCACCCCGTTAGGAAATATCTCAAAGAAATGTTCTAGACATGAGCTCGTTTGGTTTACTTTTCCAACCACATACATTACCTTGGCATTCCACCACACCTTATCTTCCCTTCCCGAAAAAATGGAAGACTTAGATATAACTTTTGCAATTGTACAAAATAATTGCGAACGGAAGACCACGAAAGAGATACAACAGCCACTGTATTTATGTACAAACGCACTATACCGATTGGCAGTTCCATGCCTGCCGATGTCGATTCCATTAAAACCGTGCCAAATTCAATTTGCTATGTGCACTTTTCGGTGATATCAGTAAAAAGTAAGTTATCGAATTATCACAACATAGTTTTACGCTTGTCACAAGTTGTTTGTATATATGTTAAAAATGTAGGCTTATGAATGCTTTATTGTTGTAGTGTATATATTTATAGATGCAACTGTTTTGTTAGTGTTGAAGGCCACATGTAGTCTTAGATACATCTATTATGTTAGTGTTGTAGGCCACATATATTCCTAGATACATATGTCATGTAAGTGTTGGAGGCCACAGATATTCATAGACACAGCTGTTATGTTAATGTTGTAGGCCACACATATTCATAGATACATATAACATGCTAGTGTTGCAGGCTACATCCCAGATACAGCTGTTATGTTAGTGTTGTAGGCCACAGATATTCATAGATACAGCTGTTATATTAATGTTGTAGGCCACATATATTCATAGATATAGCTGTTATGTTAGTGTTGTAGGCCACGGATATTCATAGATACAGCTGTAACGCTAGTGTTGTGGGCCACTTATATTTATAGATGTGTATTATATGTTAGTGTTGTAGGCCACATATATTCATAGAAACAGCTGTTTTGTTGGTGCCGTAGGCCACAAATATTCATAGATACATCTTTTCAATGTTAGTATTGTAGGCCACATATATTCCCAGGTACAGCTGCTTTGTTAGTGGTGTAGTTTAATCCTATTCGTAAGTATTCTAGCCACAGATATTCATAGTGTCATACTATTCGTCATTATTCTAAGCCACAGATATTGATAGTTTCATCCTATTCGTAAGTATTCTAGGTTACAGATATTCATAGTTTAATACTTTTATTAAGTATTCTAAGCCACAGATATTCATAGATTTATCCTATTCGTAAGTATTCTAAGCCACAGATATTCATAGCTTAATCCTACTCGTAAGTATTCTAAGCCACAGATATTCATAGCTTAATCCTATTCCTAAGTTATCTAAGCGACAGAAATTCATAGTTTAATACTATTCGTAAGTTTCTTAGCCACAGATATTCATAGTGTAATCACATAAGTAAGTATTATGATCCACATATATACATAGTTCAGTCCTATTCGTAAGTATTCTAAGAAACATATATATTTATAGTTTAATCAGATTCGTAAGTATTCTTAGCCACAGATATTCATAGTTTTATTCTAATTGTAAGTATTCTACGCTACAGATTTTCATAGATTAATCTTATTCGTTAGTATTCTAAGTTACAGATAATCATAGTTAATTCTTAATCGTACGTATTCTAAAGCACAGATATTCATAGTTAAATCTGGTTCGTAAGTATTGTAAGCTATAGATATTCATAGACTAATCCTATTCGTTAGTAATCTAAGCCACTGATATTCATAGTTTAATCCAATTATTTAGTATTCTATGCCACAGATTTTCATAGTTTTCTCCTATTCGTAAATATTCTAGGCTACATATATAATCCTATTTGAAGGTATTCTAAGCTACATATACTCATAGTTAGCCAAAGATGTTGATTGTTTAATCCTCTTTGTAAGTATATTAAGCCACATGTAGCCATAGTTTATTCATACCCGTTATTATTGTAAGCTACAGATAATCATAGTTTAATCCTTCTTGTAAGTTTTCTAAGCCACGGATATTCATTATTTAATCTGATTCATAAGTGTTCTAAGCTAATAAAAAAATGAAAATTTTGACGCTGAAGGGTTCATTCTGATACACATTTACACAATAAATAAATACAAGTAGTGCTAAATTCAACTTCTGCTAACTAATATTTCGTGTGATTTTGAAAATAAAGGTGGGTGTCCAGCCGTATAGAAGTAGCTCAATTCTTCTCCAACTGAATTAGGAAAGTACCCGAATGATCCATTCACCCTGACTGGCCATATAGGCAGAGAGGGGGAGGGGAGGCATGGGCGGCGATCATGGGGGGGACGGGGGGGGACATGTCCCCCCAATATTTTAGGTGGGGGGATATAGTATCTAATATCCCCCCCAATATTTGGTGGCATAGTTTTTTTTAAGCATATGTTTTATATTTTTTTATGATATCGCTAGTAATTTCAATATAGGAAATGCTTAGATGCAAATTACAAGGCCTGGGAAGTGCCATTTCCAGCAATCTGGGAGGCATTTTCGACCAAAATTTTCTTTTGCGCTTCGCGCCAACTTATGGTGGCGCTACGCTTAGAAAGTCTGGGTACAAGCTTTGCCCCTCCCTTGGCAAATTCTTCGCAAGGCGCCTGTCTAACCGTGTCACAATTTGTTACTATATATGACCGAAAGTAGTTTTTCCCTTTTTTTCTCGAAATGAATAGCTAGACGGACCGCATCCGTAATGAAATTTGGTTTGCATCTTGTGTATGAGTGTAAGTACGTACAATCACACATATGATCCACATCGATATGGGTTCACTGGGTTTCCATTTGGCCTGTTTTCTATAAGATTTCTAACCGCAGGTGCGTAGCCAAGGAGGGGGGGGGGTGGAGACCGCCCTCCCCCTCGAGCATACTTTTTGGGTATTTTCTATGATATCAAGTTTTATAGTAGCCGTTATAAGAGGTTTTAATATTTTTACACCAATAATTTAACTGTGTCTGAATTTTCACAAATATCATAATTCCCTCTACTTGTGCAATTTTGACCGGTCTGTTAGGGCTTGAGGGGGGTTTTTCTATATTGGTTGTCCATAGATGAAATTTGTGCAACATTATGGGTATGTTTTGAAGTGAATTTATTATTCAAATTCTGAACAAATAATGGGCTTAAAACCTTGAAAAGTGGAACTGACGGGTATTGTGGGGCGTTACGTAGAATTACCTACAAAAGCAATGATCCACAGGAGATGCAATGAGGTCGAACATGATGTGTGACTGGTGACAATCTTGAAAAAAGGCTATGAATGAAAAAAAAACTATTAGGAAAAACTTGGTTCTCAGGCAAAAGTGTACATCTGGTTGGTCATTTTCAAGCCCGAGAAGTGCCATTTCCGGTGATCTGGGGGGGCTATCAAAACCAGAAATTTTCTTGTACGCTGCGCGCCAACCAATGGTGGCGCTCCGCTTTGATAGTAATTCGCCTGCATCCAAGCAAATGTCCCCCCCAATATTTGAAACAGATCGCCGCCCCTGAGGGGAGGTGCATGATCTCTGTGAGTGAGGATTATAAAGTACGTTCCTACCTCAAAAGGAAGAAGTGTGCTATTAGTTCCCCCTAGCTTAACGCTCACCAATCTTCAATGTAAGTCCAGCATCTTTCTAGGGTTTTAATATGTAATATTTCTGCGCTTCTTGTGACTTGAAACTCCGAAATAGGTGGGTCTCCTTCAAATAAGTTCCCTTTGGTCTTACACACATACTAATTGTTAAACTACTATTTCAATAGATATCACTATACACTTGTACTGGTAACTAGCACGTTGGCTATACATGGCACGTATTTTATTAATTCTCAAATGAAAATGTTTAGCCTCAAAGAAGCCGTAAGTTTGTTCATTAAATCCTCTGAATCGACACAATTTCCTCAACTATGTTCGATTCGGTAATGTACTCTAAAATGCAATAATCCAGAAACAAGTAAAGATAAACAAGATTTAGTATCTAATATTAAATAATATCTTCATTTCGATGTAGTTTTTGTCAAATGTATTAATGCTCTGACGGATGGTTATCTATTACTATTTATAGTAACACTCTATATGGTTAAGGGTTTGCATTGTCTTACTGTTAAGTACTGTGTTGACAGTTTTATTGATAAGAAACAAGCAAATATGAACATGATCTCATTGAATATTTTCTTGAATTAGATGTAAATTTTGCAAGTTTATTGATACCTGGGCGGATGGTTATTTACTACTATTGTATACACTTTGGTAAGTTGTATGGTATTTTAACAGTTACATTGACAATAACCTTAAAGGGATCATGAATATGTTCACAGGTTTATCGAAGTGATTATATATGTATATGAAAAGGATGGGGGGCATGCTGCTTTCAATTAATGGTGCTAACATTATGATCTTCCTCATCAGCTTACTGCTGTTTAAACATTCAACACACACACACACACAGGACAAAGGATTTACTCTCAGGGTGGATAAGTACTTGAAATTTATTCTTCTGCAGTATTCGTCATTCGAAAATATTATCAAAAAGCAGTTATCGGTTTGACAAAGAGTTATATTTTAAGTTATTTGTCAAGTGAAATTATTCTTTTACTGTGTTCGAAAGTTGCAAGTTCATTTCTCGAGAAGCACTCATTTGCTGGTGTCTTGTTTGAGAAATAATTGTTAAAATTTGGATGAAAACATTATTTTTCACGGGACTCTGTGACCCCTGATGAAACTTCATGTTTTTTTATTGGAGTTGTTGTCTGCGTCTGATATATTACACTGGACGTATCTTCATTTCAGCGTATTTTATGTGGTATTAACTTCCTGGAAGACTATACCAGTAGATGCTGTTGTGACTAGTACTTCCCGCTGAGTAAAGTCCGTTGAGACTGGCATACTTATAGTAATTCCTGTACCACCACGCTCCATGATAGTGCAGGGCCAGGTTATAACTACTATCAAGTTCGTTGTCACGGTTGAATGTCGAAAATGACTGGTTCATGTGGATTGTCATTCTATCCCCTGTGAAAAAGAAAGCACGAGATGGAGATAAAAATACATGATTATATCTACAATAATATTAAGTTATTTCCATACGGCATAAATTAGAAGAAGTTTCATAGTAGAATTTATGTAAGATTAATGAAACACTGTCGTATTAAACAACCTTTTTCTTTAAATTTTTATTTATTTCCAAACAAAAGTTGTTTACACTACTTGAAAGAATTATTAGTGCATTTGGATGGAAACTGAACTTATATGGATTTGCTTTATTATATTTTTGTGTTTTCTCCCAACATTGTTAGTAAACCCGGATACATATTATTGCAAACTGACCATCTCTTTACGATGATACTGGAACCCTTTCCGACGTAAATTAATGAAAATAATAAATACGGGACAACGTAGCTTAATTTAAAACCAGTTTGTTGTCAGTATCCAACTTTCACATCACATCTTATGGATTCCTTTGTACTTCATGATACACATTATGTCTATTTCAAATAATGTATCACTGCTCCGACAATGGTACCGGTATATGGGAGTCGTAAAAGAAATTAAGCAATAATTATTGTGAAGAAAATTATGTTTTCATCAATGGTTTTCTTTACCAAATTATTGGGTTATTGTTTAAGAAGTCTATAAAGACTTCTAATTTATTGCTTTTATTATCTTTTCGTTATGTTTCCAATTGGACGGAGGGGAGGTTTTTTTTATTATTAGAAAGAATGAAGATTAATGATAGGATGATGCACAGATGACAAAGAAACTGGAATAGGTTTGTTGTTATAAATTACATAGCATTGTGACACTGTAGGTATAAGCGTTTCAACCTGAGTTCATTTAAGGCATATCTCTCAACCTGAGATCATTTTCGGAGAGCATTCACCATTACTTCTAAAGAAAATTCTACCTGAACAGATTTCTTCCAATTTGATTACAAACAGTGTACTAATTGAAGAAAAATAGTCAGTAATTGTAGATATGGTTTTTGAGATGATAATTTCTAAAATGTCTGCGTATATGCTACATATTTGATGAATGGTTACAATCGGCTAATGAACTGATAAACTAAATACACGGGTTAATTTGACGACATATGTTGGAAAGGGAGGTAATGCATCAAGGTACTAATGCATAATTTGGTAGAGGCGTTACTAAACTTCTTGCTAATCTTCAGTACTTTGAAACATATTTGATAAAGTATCGATAATGACAAGCAAAATCCACGAGGTTTTATATATACGTACCTGCAGTGCTGGAGCTATCGTATTCTCCAAGGCCAACTAAACGATATTTAGTCTCTTCATCGCTGATCCTAAACAGGTCGTACTTCGCAAAATAGGGATCTCCATTCACGTTCTTTAAATCAATGCGAAGCATGTAATCCTTTTGGTTAGTTAAGAGTGATATTTTATCGTTGCCAAGCCAAAATTCCTTATTTAGGAAACCAAAGCCACCTCGGTACTCATCCCAGTCTCTGTAAAATTCCACGGAACCATCGACCCGGCGTTGTAAGACCTGGTTTAGTTTCAAAACAAAAACATGACATATTTGGTTTGAGCATAATAAACAATTTGTACGATGTACGTTTGATGGGTATGTATCGCTGTGGTTATTGCTTAATGGTTCGTCATGCGTTGAACAGATACGGTAGCCTGATGGAATTCATTGGTATCACATAATTCATATCCATATTGCGAACAGTAATATGGCTGTAAAAACATTGTGAGGTACCGAAAAACTTTCTCACTATGAGAGAAAACAATCCTACTTAGGAATACTAATGGTTACTCGAGAAGTTATGTTAAGCTTTATTAGAAATACATATCTAAGATGGTAAATTTAACACCAAGTTACCTTTTTAAATCAAACTGAAAAGATAATAATAATAATAAAGAATGCATGCTTTGTCGAAAAACTTTCTCACTATAAGATAAAAAATCATAGTTAGGATTATTAAAGGTTACTCGAAGTTATTTAAAGTTATTTAAAAATATCTAATACGGTAAATTTTACACTAAGTAACGTTTTCCTAGGAAATAAATCTAACTGAAAGGTATGAATAAAGAAAACATGACTGGTCGAACGAATAAGCACCTATAACACAGAGAATCTGTATAATGGAATCGCTTTTTACTGAACCAATAAAGTATAAACTTTCAAGACAATGCAGCAGGCACGCTAAGTAGAAATGAATTAAGGCTAATATTATGTTATGTTCTTACCGTCCAGCCTCCTCCGTCAATTGAGTTATTACAGTAAACTTGAAAAGGTTCATTGGCTCCATCTGGCTTAATCAGATAAACTCCAGATTCAGAGGAACTCCCTTCACATTGGTCGTAAACTTCTTTACAATCTCGAGGATATTCTGGCTCTTGGTAGAAAAAGTAGGAAGAGTCTGAAGGAATGAAAGAAAACCCTTTTTAGTGAACTACTGAACTCGATATCCCGTTTACCTAACTCTCGATTAAGGTTTGCAAAACAAATGTTTGTCAAATATTAAACATAAATCTTACATAAATTTTTCTGCTTGAAAGAACACCATTAAAGTGCACATTGTAAAATCGTAAACATAAACAAGAAAGATACGGAATAATAATTAATGAAATAATAATTAAATAATTAATGAAACAGAATAACAAGCAAGTCCTGATCAGTTCTGGTAACTTTGTGTGTTTCATTTCAAACTACAAATGTTGACCTCTTTTTCACAGCCGCGACAAACCTTAAACAATTTTTTTATTATTTGTACTTTTCAGCCAGTGATAAAAGCCTGTTGCTTTTCGATTTTAGAATTGTTTACATTTTTTAATTTAACCAAATTCCCAAAACCTAGAGTACGCCTTTCTGTGAAGAAAGAATTATGACTAACGGTGGTAGGTCTTAGTTTATTTATAATTACCACATCAAGAAACGTAAGTATAAAAGCATATTGATCAAAATATATGAAGACTACAAAAGCAGATTTCACCATTATTGTCAATTAAGATCATTAATATGACTGATTAATTTCGTTTCTGTAATACTGTTTTTGATGGTAATTTTTTTTGTTTCAAACAGAATTGAAAATTAAGTGACATGAATACTATATATGTATTTATTCACCGATGGCTACATCTATAATAATAGTTTCCTAAAGGCATTAAACCCAAATTAGAAATGAAAATTAAAATACATTCAAACCGAATTTTAAATGAAGTAAACTAATAAAAAAAAAACGATCGATTTTAGTAGCTATGTTTGTTTTTAAGATAAATAGACAAATGTTGGCCTCCTTTTTACGATAAGTATTTTTACTATAAGTTGTTTCCAGTCAACTTTAAAAACTTAAATTAAATTAAATAATCCACAGTATGTCTTTATGTAAAGAAAGCATTTAATAAATTTTAACCAGTTGATGATGATATAAGGTAGTAGGTGCATATCTAAATTACCACATTACGAAACAGCATATTAAACAAATGTATGTAAAAACAAAACAGAAATCACAATAACTGTCCATCAAAATCAAAGATATAAATGACTAATTAAGTTAGATGAATCATATATATCGATGGGTACCTCTAAATTGAAAAAAAAGGAAAATTGCATTCATACTTGTAATGCACTTCTTTAGAATATGTATTTTTTTTTTGTAAAAGATTCATGTTGAAGTTCCGTGAAAAAAAGAAATGAATAAGAATGATATTGTTTTTAACCTCCAGTGCTTCTTTTGTTCCTCCCAGAATTTTCCCGTCCAACGTTCTAAAATGGAGATATGAAAATTAAAAATATGAAAGTCAACGAAGTCACTAAAAGGACATTCCGATAGCGGGAGGGACTCGTTTGTAAAGGGTACTTACCGCCGAAATCAATTGTAATAGTCGTATTAAGATCGTTCCCTTTACTCAGATATTAGCTTCTTTGCAGGAAACATTACGGGAAATCAAGAGACACTATTCCAACACTCTATTGCAACACAGTATAAGTATTCATTTAATAACGTATATAGAACTATCGTTAAGCCGTGACATATTTTAATGAAAACAAAACGTGTATCTATTCGATACTGTGTTGTCATGGTGTTCACTTCTTGGCATGGATGTTTATAGACACAGTTTTTAAAATTATTTTTAAACTATGAAGATGACAGAATGACGAATAAACAAGTTACATACTCAACGCTATTGTTGTCCTGTTTCCCGCCCCTATTCCAAATAACCTAGATAAAACAATAAACTGTGCCGCTTGAATTTTCCCAACATGAAGTGAGAAAGTAATATGGACGTTCACAATTTTCATAAATATATCTCATATTCATGGCCTTGTTCGTGTTTGTGTAGTAAAGGGAAATACGACTTTAGCAGTGCTTACTTGAATTAATTATCGTTTAGTAAAAAGTTTAGGATTGATGAAAATATTACGAATTGAGTTTAATGTACATGCAAATGCGTTTTGAATTATATTAGTTAAATGAGTCGTTTTCGTATCTCTGAGCCATTTCTGCAGTTTGTCATTTGATCTTGTTTTTTTTATATAAGCACTAATCTAGACAACATTATACCATTTCATCCTCCAGCGGAACCTATAATACGAACCCTAATCTAATCTAATAAATCGGATAATACATATTTATTTGAGAGATATTTTACAGGCCTTTATTGCTATATACGATGCAACAATGTTAATGTAGCCTATACTAAACCACAATATGCTATTTTCATTAGTCTCCGTCAAATGTTCAGTACTCGTTTGTAGTGATACTGCGTACTTTTGACGTTTATATTCAACAATACATCAGATTCACGCAATGGGTGGTTCTTGTCATTTGTTTAAATTGTTATTAAAATAACAGTTGATTCTTTCTTTTTGAAGAAAATGAGTATCTCGGTAGAATAAATAACTTTCAGTAGTGTGTGTCCCGATCAGATATTTACCATAGTGTTAAATTTTGAGTTAAACAAGCCGAAGCAACTTTATTCTCTCCTTGGTATGTTGGTATGTGTTGATGGTAAGGTTCATTAATGAAATATGTGACGAAAGTAATATAAAGATATTTTTTAACATATGTGTAATGATACTTGGTAGATTCACATCGAATAAAATCGATTCAGTATTTACAACAATTGTTTGTGATTTATGAGTATGATTTATGATTTAAGGGCTTCATTCCACAAGATCTAATTTGAATATAAGAGACGTTTTAAGTTTGATTGATTGCTCTGAGTTTCTGTACACTACCCTACGTCTCAGTGGCGTAGGAAGGTACTTTTGAGTGGGGGGGGGGCTGAAGACTGATGACCGGCCTGGGGGAGGGGTCTAAGGGGAGGGGGTGTGCCCCTCCCCTTTGGAATTTTTTTGCATTTCCAGGTGGCCTCAGATGCAGTTTGGTGCAATATAGCACACTTCAACACCCACTCCATTTTGTAAAGAATTTTGCATTTTCACCTGGCCTTAGATGCAATTTGGTGCTTCAAATGAGATTTTTTTCTCATTTGGAAATGAAAAAGGGGTTTTCTGACTTGCGGAGCGGGGGGGCGGAACGATACTTCCGCCCCCCCCATATTTTTCACTGGGGGGCTGGCGCCCCCCCCCCCAGCCCCCCCGGTTCCTACGCCCTTGCTACGTCTTATAATTCAACTTCGTTAATATGAAATGTCAAATGAGAATGTTTAAACTATATTTTATGAATTTAAGGCATCATTCCACAAGTTCTAATTTGAATAAAAAGACGTTTTAAATTTGATTGATTGTTCTGAGTTTCTGTACAGTACACTACATCTTATAATTAACCTTCGTTTAGATTAAATGTCTGATATGAATGTTTAAAACTATGTTTGTGCTATAATATTGAAATACTAGATTCGGCAGCAAAGTGTCAAGAGCGTTAAAATTTGTTTAAATTAATAATTTATTGTTGTCCTTAGTAATTCACAGTTATTTGTAGACTGACATATACTGTAAGTATCAGGTATTTATCTAAATTTGATTTACTTTCATCGATTTCTTAATCAGGTTACTTGTTATTTTGAAAGGTATAAATAAAAACACATTTGTCAAATGTATATATTTCTTGGCTAAAAGAAGGAAAATGCCCACCCAATAACATCACCAACTGAATGTTAAGAACTGATTACTGGTAGAAGCAGCATTTATCATAACATTTACGTACTATTCGCTACCAAATTTCGTCCAACAAAATATATATTACATATCCAATGAATTTGGAAATAAATATTTATCTGAGAGAGACTTTAAAGGCCATTATTATTAAATACGATAAAACGGTGATACGAAACATATACTGATATATGATATATTACTCAGTCTTCTGAAATAAATGTTTGATATTTATTTGTAGTATTAGTGAGGACTTTGGCCAGACAAATCAGAAGTTTATGTTGTTAACTTGATGAAATGAAGTCGATATGTTTTTCTTTTCAACTTTTCAACTGCTATGAAAAGAAAGCCTATCAAGATTTTCTTGATGAGATGGAACCCGCTCAAAACACAGGAAGAACAATCTACAATGTCGATTGATATAAGCAATGAGTCTTTAGGTAGAATAAAAACCTTTCTATGATAGTGGGTATCCTGAGTAGCTATTCACAAATGCCAAAATCGTTGCTTTGTTTATTTACACAATTGAACAAGTCAAGACAACTTTATTCTTTTTTTGTTTACTTTTGATCTGCTTTAGTCTTAAATGTAATTAAAGGAATATGAATTTGACTTTTAAAAAATGTGGATCTAATTTTTCTTACCTGCCTAATCCGTTAATAATAAAATGTATAGTTTGATCGATTGCTTAAAATAGTTCCTGTTATTGTTTCAATGCATTAAGTTATTGGTACCACACTGTACCATGTACCTAGCAAGTCACCTTCACCCATGTATTTAAAAAAATGTATATATTTAAATTACCAAAAATGGATGTTCGAACTATGTTTGTACTATAGTATTGTAGTACTAGCTTGGATGCAAGTTAAAGATGGCTAAGAGGAAAACTTCAAATGATTTTTTTGTTAAGGAATCCACATTTATATCCTTACATATGATAATTATTTTCATTTTTGTTTTATGTTATCGAAAATTGTTATAGTTTATTTGCTATGTTGTACGATATAATTAAATAAAAACGTACGTGATCGTTTCCACGATATATTGGCAAGCCATTGTCAGTTTTAAATCGCTGATTGTATTCGTCAATAAAGGGAATTCTTATCGTTGTTTAAAGAAAATAACTTATATGTAAACACTTTTTCAAACTTATCTCTATTTATGATATGGTCTAATCAAATTTCTTATGTTTTATTCCATGCATTAGGTAGTTCACAATTAGCACTCTAGTCTTTAAATAAGTACAAAATATCAATATTTTACAAACAGACAAGTACATCAATTGAACACCGACAAACTCAAACAGCATGGTAAAGAGAAAATGAAAAATCATATTGAGTTTAAAAATGATTGAGTTAGAAAATCATTTATCACAATTAAATATTCAACTTCAACTTGAATTCGATAAAAGATAAAAGAAACTTACGGTTTCTGCCTGAAAAGCTGGAAGTTGAGAGAAGAGTCCCAAAACACAAAATGTTAGGATGAACTGCATCGTGACAATATTTTCTGGTCTTAACGATCACAAATCTCAAGAAGGAATGAAGTAAACTTTCTGGCAGCGAACCAGTTCAATCACTTTCTGAGCTTACCCTGTGTACTCTGACGTGGTTGTTAACACGCGTCACCGAAGAGCTGATTAACCATTCACATTTATACTATTTGTTATAACCTGGATAATCTCGTAGTAAAAACATAAGCTTGCAGTTTTTCTATTGTCCCTTAAAAAGTAAAAAATTATGACCATTACTTTTAGTTCATTTTGATAGCTTTAATTGTATAGACGTAATACGATGTTGCTTTAGTGGTCACTTTAGTTATACTATAATCATATGCAATCTCAACCCAATTCAAAATATCTCTTTCGATAACACGAATTATATCGCATTTATATTACATTCAGCTTATTAATCTTTCACCCATAAGTACCTCCGTAAATTTGAATCCTAACGTACTACTTTCAATTAAGTGAATTTCGTCTCTTGAATGTTACCATCAACAGTTAAATGATATTAAAGGAAACTACTGTAGAGCCCCTTAAGCAGTGCCAAAATTTCAAATATATATCTACAATCAAGCCTTAGGATACCATTTAACAGTATCAAACCTCTATATCTAGGGAAACACGAGTTTTCTTTTATGAAATCCCACCCACGCTCTCTGCAAGTTGCCATGTTTTTTTGTTAAATTGCCTAGGATGCAACGTTTGCACGACGTCACATATGTACCTCGGCATAGCTAGACCTACCGCCATGCAGATACTCTTGTGGTACCGATGCACACAGAACAACGCTCGCGTACGGTATATGCTGAAACTACTAATATATCACTGATTTTCAAATCATTACAACGGTTGAATTTGGACTTTATTATCCAGAAATCTAAAGAAAATAACTGAAGTCACTATGTAGCCATCTTGCGTTCGATTTTGAGTAATGTATACAGACGAGATGTAGCCTAGGCCTAAACAGTGTATCGTCCAATATCAACAATCGTAGTTCAGGTAACAAGTATAGTTACTATATGACTTAGTCATATAGTAACACTACTAGCCATACTGTGACTGCGATCATCGAAAATATCGTTCATTCGAGCAACATGACTGAGGCACACATTATCCAAGATGACTATTGGGTAGAACTTACTCCATCACCCCGACATAAGGTGCGACAAAAAAAAAATAGTAATTTCAAAAGAAAGTAGTTTAAAATTCGGAAGCAAACAATGTCAATCACTGTGCGTTTGTGTTTTCAGTCATCCTGAAAAATACCAAAGTTTGAAGGTGTTTAACATTTATTTCATAAATATCCTAAAGTCTTAAGTCTAAAGTATCGTTCATTCGAGCAATTCAACAAGACTGAGGCCAACATTATCCCAGATGACTATTGCGTAGAACTGACTCCATCACCCCGACATAAGGTGCGACACAAAAATAGTAATTTCAGAAGAAAGTAGTTTAAAATTCGGAAGCAAAAATGACAATCACTGTGCGTCTGTGTTGACAGTCATTTTGCAAAATACCAATTTACGCAAATTTATTTATAAACGACATTCAGCGTACGTATGCATCTATCCTTCAAAATTGGTTAAATATTTTACATTTACCTGAAGTTTGAAGTTGTTTAACATTTTTTTCATAAATATTCTAAAGTCTTACAAGTTGTGTAAAAATGAACTATGTAATTATTTTATAAGTTGGCAACGTATTTTCAGGAACTCTCTCAGATGCATGTATGACGTCGTAAACAGCTGATTGTCTACTTCCCTCTCCTCCAATATGGAGGATAAGGGCGGAAAAGGGGATAAGGGCGAATAAGGGCGGGGAATTTTATGTTTTATTTTTTATTTAATGAAGTCGTAAAGGAAATACATGATAAAGATCATTATTGTTGGCGTAAATATATAATAATATCCTAAAGTCTTACAAGTTGTGTAAAAATTAACTATTTAAATATTATTTAAGGTGGCAACGCATTTTGAAGATCTCTCTCAGGTGCATGTAGGGAGTTGTAAAGACAGTTGATTGTCTGCCTTCCTTTCCTCCAATATGGAGGATAAGGGCGGATAAGGGGATGAGGGCGGGGAATTTGATTTATTTTATTCAATGAAGTCGTAAAGGAATAGCATAATAAAGTTCATTATTGTTGGCGTGAATATGTAAACTAAAAGTATGTGAAGAGTCAATCAGGCAATATTGCTCCCCATTAAGGTTACTTTATACAAGGGTAAGGATTTATGTTTTTAGAGTGTCTTTGTGAAATTACACTTACTACCAACAAGTTTTGAAAGGCAATGAGAAAGAGCTCTTTTAATGAATGGAATTTATGACGTAGGATGACATCAATCCTATCATACATTGTACAGTATGTGTACAGTAAACTTCTGAACTTGATCGATTAGAATGTGGCAGCAGTGATCCAATGGTTTCATTTATACAGTATCTTTCAGTAGGTCTTACTAAACAGTTGCCTTGAAGTCAGGGCCGACACTGACTTTCTTTTCATCTTTCTATTTTTGATTTTTTTTAATCATGATATCGACTTGTGTCGGCTATTGTCCTATATGACCGCTGGGAATGTTGAAACTTATTATCAATTGTTGCCTGTCACAAAGACATACATACACGTGGTCTGAGCATTCAGTGGTTGTAGAAGACGGGTGTAGTGCTGCGTAGAAAGAGAAGCAATGTGATAGCCAGAGCAGATTACGTCAACAGGAAAGATAAAGGAAATCATCCCCTGTAAAATGATATACTAGCCAACAAGAATTATACAGATAAACAGATCAAGCCCATGTAGGAGTTAGAAGTTTTAAGTTCATATTCGGTCGTCCTCTGTTTGAGAAAAAACAATTGAGTGTTTTTCAAGTTACCTTTAGAGTTTATCAGTGCTGAAATATTACAATAACATTAGCAGGGTGTGTTTTGGTTGCCTATGCATGTATTCAGTGAAATTCTGAAATTGATGACAATATTACAGCCGTAGAGAGGAATAATTTTATTTTCTGTTTATTCAGACAGGTTTTACTAAATAATAACAGAAATGCATACGGGATATTCTTCATCCCTTTTCAGTAGATTTGTGTGCAATGTATGTCTGAAACTACACCGTACTATATGAACAAAGGTAAAGCATCTAGCTGGATAAATTGTGCGTTAAGGTTGCATGTTTTTCGTGGATAAAAAAAAACGTTTGAAACTTAAGCTTTGCGCCTTCTCCTGAACAGAAAACTTTATTCTAAAACTGTCATTTTAGGATAGATCTGAAAAGTAATATCGCCCTATTCATATATGTATTAAATTTGAACCTTCTTGTGATTAACATGTTTCGATGAGAAGCTTGGTAACCAAAGAATACGTACACAGAGAGATGACTTTAAGATAGTTTGTCGCCAGTTATGTAGGCCTATCACATATCGGCATGATACTTGTGCTTTTAGACAAGGCATTGATAAGACATGGGTGTATACAATCAAACAATATGTGTGTGCACCTTTCGCATATTAATTTTACAATAGTATATTGATGTTTGCATGTGATCTATAAAGAGACTTAATTCATCCTCAGATAAGCGCCTCCATTGACGCAAATCACCGGTAAAGACATTAAATCTATCTACTTTCGTCGTTGACGACATACATATCTATATATATATATTTTTTTTTGGGGGGGGGGGTATACAGCAGTCAATGATCACATTCGCTAGATCTCTTCAGATCGGCCAACATTTTAAGAAAAAAGCCCATCGTCATGATTTGTGGTTATTTACTACTCAATCGTACCAAAAAAAGGTTGTCGAGTTAGGGATCGGTTACTTTGTGTTTATAATGGACTGCATAACGGGCTTCTAATATGCTGTTCGATTTGTGACAATGTTTGATATCAAAATCGTAGTATCTGACTAACCGCATTCACTTTCAAATACAGATGAAAAGTGGGAAATTTGGAATACATTCATATTTGAGTTTCCGACGTGTTCAATAGTACTATGGAAAGTTTCTAGGAGATGATTTTCGTTATTTCTTTTAATCAGTTACTTGCGTTCATTAGGTGAGCAGCAAAAACAAGAACCGTATTATCTATCCTAAAGTTAGAACTGCATTTACAAGTATGTCCGTTGATCTTCAATGGTTTAATGGTTGATACTGCTATGAAACGGAAAGTGTAAAGGCATTCTGGCGTATGAGGACATGTAATTTTATGGACTGAGGGCGCTGTCATATCTGGCCTAATGTGTATAATATGTACTATTTACAGATCTCTTAGTCAAAGCAATAATCAGATCGGGTAAAAAGCTCACACGCACGTTAACACACCTCTTGAACCTTGTATGGAAATGCGCTAGGTGATTGTCTAGTTAAAGGTTCCTTTTGTGCAGTTTTGCCGTACGAAATAAAAGTGCTCTGTGAAACACAAGTGCTTGAAACAGTTAGTCTAAATGGAATGTTCAAAAATATGTTTCAAAAGATCTCTTACTCAATAGTAACTCCAGAAATTGTTTATACTTTTAATAATCAACTCAGGGGTGCTGCCCTGATGTCATTAAAACCGTCTCCTATTCAGGGATTTGGCTGTATTTAATAGTATTTTAACATCAACAAATGAACAATTTAGACGTCAAAGGGTGCATTCTGATACACATTTAGACAATAAATTAAATAAATACAAGTAGTGCTAAATGCAAGCTTCTGCTAACGAATATTTCGTGTAAGTTTGAAAAAAAAGGTGGGTGTCCCGCGGTATAGAAGTAGCTCAATTCTTCTCCAACTGAATGAAGAAATTACCCCGAATGATCCATTTACCCCGACTGACCATCTAATGTAGAGAGGAGGAAGGGGGGGGGGCTTGGTCTATGTGAGCTAGGATTATAAAGTACGTTCCTACCGCAAATGAAAGTAGTGTGTAATATGTTTCTATAAGCTAAGTTCACGCCTGCCAAACTTCAATGTAAGACTCGCATCTTTCAAAGGTTTTAACACGTGATATTTCTGCTCTTCTTGTCACTTGAAACTCAGAAATAATTGGGTCTTCTTCAAATAATTTTCCTTTTGTCGTACACACATACTAATTGTTAAACTACTGTTTCAATATACACTATATACTTTTACTGGTTACTAGCACGTTGGCTATACATGGCACGTAATTCTTCTATTTTTCAAATGAAAATGTTTAGCCTTAAAGAAGCCGTAAGTTTGTTCATTAAATCCTATGAATTGACACAATTTACTGAACAATGTTCGATTCGTTAATGTACTCTAAAATGCAATAATCCAAAACCAAGCAAAGATAAACATAATTGAGTGTCTAATATTGCGCAATGATATCTTCATTTTGATGCAGTTTTTGCCAAGCTCTGGCGTAATGTTATCTATTACTATTTTTAGTAACTCTTTATATGGTAAAGGGATTGCTACGAATAACTGTCCTCCAACTTCTCCTCTTTCCCTGTTGGTTTCTTTTTTCCTGTAATGTAATACATACTTATAGGCAAAATCGTTTTTTTTTTTGGTAAAGAAATTTATAGACCGGCTGCTTTCCAATAAATGTATCACGTTATGAGTTTCGTGTTGTATGTGGACCTTAAGTGATGATATTTCCTCAATTATTTTCAAATCGTTATTGTACCTTTAAAATGCAATAATCCAGAAGCAAGCAAATATGAACATGATCATATTGAATGATTTCTTGAATTCGATGTAATGCTTGGCAAATGTATTGATACCTAGGCGGATAGTTATTTATAACTAACACTTTGGTAAGTTGTATGGTAATTTAACGATTACATTAATGATAACCTTTTTTTTCAAAGTGACTATATATTTCTATAAATATGGGTGGGGGGGGGGAAGCTGCTTTCAATAAAAGTAGCTAACATTATTATCATCGTCATCAGCTTACTGCTGTTTAAACATTCAACACACACAGAAAAAGGGATTTACAGGGTGGATAAGTACTTGAAATGTATTCTTCTTCAGTATTCGTCAATCGAAAATATTATGAAAAAGCAGTTATCGGTTTTGACAAAGAGTAATGTTAAAGTTATTCGTCAAGTAAAATTTTTCGTTCATTGTGTTCGAAAGATTACTTCTCCAGAAAGTTTACTTCTCCAGAAGCACTCGTTTGCTGGTGCCTTGTTTGAGAAATAATTTTCAAATTTCGATGAAAGTTTGAATTTTGACGGGACTCAAGGGACCCTTGAAGAAACTTCATGTTTTGTGATTGATGTTGCTGTCTGCGGCTGATGGATTAAACTGGACGTATCTTCATTTCTGCGTATTTTATGTGGTATTTACCTCCTGGAAGACTATACCAGAAGATGCTCTTGTAATCAGTATTTCCGGCTGAGTAAAGTCCGTTGAGATTGGCATAATAACTATAATACTTGTACCACCACGCTGCATGATAATACTGGGCCCTGTTATCACTACTATGAAGGTCGTTGTCACGGTCGAATGTCGTAAAGGACATGTTTCTGTAGTATGCCATGCTATCTGTCGCTGTGAAAAAGAAAACACGAGATGGAGATAAAATGCATGATTATATTTACAATAATTGTAAATTGTTTCCATACGGCATTAATTAAGAAAAGTTTCATTGTAGAGTTTACGTAAGATTAATGAAACACTGTCATATTAAGCAAACCTTTTTTTTTATAAATTTCTTTAAATGTTTACACCACTTGAAGGAATTATTAGTGCCTTTAGATGAAAACTGAAATAATATGAATTTGCTTTGTTATATTTTAAATGCAATAAATACGGGACGAAATGGCTAAATTTAGAACCAGTTTGTTGTCAGTATCCAATTTTCACATCACACCTTGCGGATTCATTTTTACTTCATGATTCACACTATGTCTATTTCAAGTAATATCATTGCTCCGACAATGGTACCGGTGTGTGGGAATCGTAACATGATATCAATCAATAATTATGATCAGGAAAATTGTTTTTTTCATCAATGGTTTTATTTACCAAATTATTGTTTAAGAAGTCTATAAAGATTTCTATTCTGTTATTATTCTCTTTTCGTTATGTCTCCATTTGATTAGAGGTGAAGACTTCTTGTTTATTAGGGAGGATAACGAAATATTATGGATCATGGGAGATGGAAGTTGTAATAGGTTTGTTGTTATCAATTACAAGTGCTTATGTCCCTGCAGGTATAACTGTTTCAACCTGAGTTCATTTAAGGAGCGCATTTATCATGGATTCAAACATAATTGCAGCTGACCAGCTTTCTTCCGATTTGATGACAAACGGTGTACTAATTGATTAAAATAGAATCAGTAATTGTCTATGACCGTCGGCTGTATATGCTTGAGCTCCCAATGTTATCGTTTATCACACATGAGTATACTTTATTAAATTTCACATTCGAACACAATAAATAAACCTATTTTATTTAAGATTTATGGATATTTTAAAGACAGTATGCTCAGTCTGATAGCGTTGACGTGATGGATTCGTCTTGTGTTTTTATAACACCAGAAGTAGAGTATAACGGCCATTGTCCGGGATATTGCAATGTATCGTTTTATGCAGATTTATGCAATGTTATTTTAAAACATGTTAAGTAGATAATAATAATAATAATAATAATAAATATCGTTTTTGAGCTGATCATTTCTAAAAGGTCTGCGTATATGCTACATATTTGACGAATGGTTACAATCGGCTAATGAACTGACAAACTAAATACACGGGTTAATTTGACGACAAATGTTAGAAAGGGAGGTAACGGATCAAGGTAGTTATGCAGAATTGGTAGAGGCTCATATAGTTTCCTTGTTAATATTCAGTCCTTTGAAATATTTCTTAAAAGTTATAGTTGATGACAAGCAAAATCCTCGAGGTTTTAAATATACGAACCTGCAGTGCTGGAGGTATCGTGTTCTCCAAGGCCAACTAAACGATACTTAGTCTCTTCATCACTGATCCTAAACAGGTCGTACTTCGCAAAATAGGGATCTCCATTCACGTTGTTTAAATCAATGCGAAGCATGTAATCCTTTTGGTTAGTTAAGAGTGATATTTTATCGTTGCCAAGCCAAAATTCCCTTTTCAGGAAACCAAAACCATCTCGGTAATCATCCCAGTCTCTGTAAAATTCTACGGAACCATCGACCCGGCGTTGGAAGACCTGGTTTAGTTTCAAAACAAAAAATGTCATATTAGGTTTGAAACTAATTAACAATTTGAACGATGTAAGTTTGATGGGTTTGATGTATCAGTGTTTATGGTTAATGTTTAATGGTTCGTGTAACGTTGAACAGATACGGTAACCTGTACAACATTTTGATTTTTCTTTTACTGATGGAATACATTGGTATCTTATAACTTTTGCCCATATTGCGAACGGAACAGAACTGAACAGAAAACAATCATATTTAGGATTATTAATGGTTACTCGTGAAGTTATTTTAAGAGTTATTAGAAATACATATCTAATACGGTAAATTTGACACTAAGTAACGTATTCCTTAGGATTAAATAAAGCTGAATAGATATGAATAAAGAATGCATGCCTTGTCGAACGAGTCAGCACCTGTAAAACATATAATCTGTATAAAGGAATCGCTTTTTACTGAACCAATAAAATATGAACATATTGCAGCAAGCACGCTAAATATAAATTAAGGTTAATATTATGTTATGTTCTTACCGTCCAGCCTCCTCCGTCAATTGAGTTATTACAGTAAACTCGAAAAGGTTCATTGGCTCCATCTGGCTTAATTAGATAAACTCCAGATTCAGAGGGACTCCCTTCACATTGGTCGTAAACTTCTTTACAATCTCGAGGATATTCTGGCTCTTGGTAGAAAAAGTAGGAAGAGTCTGTAGAAATGAAAGAAAAACTTTTTGGGTGAACTACCGAACTCGATGTCCCGTTTACGTGACTCTCGATTAAGGTGAAAATTACGGTTTGCAGAAGAAAATGTTTGCCAAAATAGTAAACATAAATCTTCTATACATTTCTCTGCTTGAAAGAACACCATGGAAGTACACATTGTAAAATCGTAAAAAGAAACAACAAATTTACAGAATAATCTTAAATGAAGTAACAGAAGCATACACAAATCCTGATCAGTTCTGGTTACTATTTCTGTTTAATTTAAAACGACAAATGTTGGCCTACTTTTCACCGCCGCGACAAACCTTAGATACAAATAATAATTGTTGGTACTTTTCAGTCAGTGATAAAAGCGTGTTGCTTTTCGATTATTGGATTTTTGTTTTATTTTACCATATTACAAAATTCAAAGTACGCATTTCTGTGAAGAAAGAATTAACGGTGGCAGGTCTTAGTTTATATATAATTACCACATCAAGAAACTTAAGTATAAATGCATATTAATTAAAAACATGTGAAGACTACTAAAGCAGAAATCACCATTATTGTCAATTAAGATCATTAATATAACTGATTAATTACGTTTCTGTAATACTGATGATGATATTTAAAAAAAAAAACGGAATTGAGTATTAAGTGAGATGAATACTAAGTATTTATTTACCAATTAGTATCTCTATAATAATAAGTTATTAAAGGCATAAAGACCAAATTGAAAATGTAAATTAAGTTAAATTCATACCGAAATTTGAAATGCAGTTAACTAATTTTAAAGATACCGATCGATTCTAGTAGCTTTGCTACTTTACGATTAATCGAAAAATGTTGGCCTCCACCGCGAGAAACGTTGAAAGGCTCTCAGTTTTTAACTATAAGTTGTTTCCAGCCAGCTTTAAAAGCGGGTTATTTTTCGTTTTACAGTATTTTTGTTGTTGTAACCAAGTTAAATATTCCACAGTACGTCTTTATGTGAAGAAATCATATAATAAATAATAACCAGTCCATGATGATATAAGGCAGTAGGTATTGGTGCATATTTAATTACCACATCACGAAACGGAAGTATTACAGTATATTAAACAAATTTATGTAAAAAAAAAAACAGAAATCACAATAATTGTGTATCAAAAACAATGATTTAATGACTAATTAAGTTAGATGAATCATATATATCGATGGGTACTTCTCAATTGAAAACAATGAAAAAATAAAAGAAAGTTACATTCATACTTGTAATGTCCTTCTTTAGAATATGTATGTTTTGTAACAGATTCATGTTAACAGATTAAAGGTCCTTGACAAAAGGAATTAATAAGAATGATAAATGTTTCTTACCTCCAGTGCTTCTTTTGTTCCTCCCAGAATTTTCCCGTTCAACATTCTAAAATGGAGATATAAAAATTGAAATATATATTCAACAAAGTCACTAAAAGGACATTAAGATAGCGGGAGGGACTCGTTTGTAAAAGGTACTTACCGCCCAAAATCAATTCAGTTCCAAAGCATTTTAAGTTGCTGCTAATCTTTGGTTAAAGTCCAATGAAGTGAAAACAGAGATCATTAACTATGTCACCATATGGTCATCTTAATCATTTCACTGATAGAGAGGCATTTACTTTGACTCCACTCGTATGACAAGGTTTCTGTAATATTCGTATTAAGATCTTTCTCTTTTACTCAGATATTAGCTTCTTTGTAGGAAAAATTTCGGGAAATCAAGAGACACTATTCCAACTCAGTATAACTATTCAGTTTATAACGTACATAGAGCTTTCGTTAAGCCGTGACATATTTTAATGAAAACAAAACGTGTTTCTATTCGATACTGTGTTGTCGCTGTGTTTTCTTCTTGGCATGGATGTTTGAAGACAAACTTTTTAAATTATTTTTGAAACTATTAAGATGACAGAATGACCGAAGAAACAAGTTACACACTCAACGCTATTGTTGTCCTGTTTCCCTCCCTTATACTGAATAACCTAGATAAAACAATAATATGTGGCGATGAATTTTCGCGACATGAAGTGAGAAAGTAACTTGATTCGTTCTGGACGTTCACAATTTCATAATTATATCTCATATTAATGGTCATGTTTGTGTTTGTGTAGTAAAAGGGAAATACGACTATAGCAGTGCTCACTTGAATTTATATCGTTTAACATAAAATTAAGGATTGATGAACATATTATGAGTTGAGTTTCACTTTTTAATTATCCTAGTTTAAGCAGTCGCTTTCGTATCTCTGAGCCATTTCTACATTTCGTCATGTCATCTTGTTTATTTTTATCATTTCTATTAGTATAAGCTGAATGAATTGCCCAGCTTCAACTTGCAACATAATTTACAATTTTTAGAAAGTTAAGTGATTTATGTCAAATAGAACAAAGTACGGTGGGTACTCTGGCCGTTTCTTCCTTCGAGGTTTTGTTTGCTTAGTAAGTTGTACTACTTTGACCATTTGGCACATATTATGTTTTTGTTAGTAATAATATATAAGACTTATTAAAACTTCCTCATAAACTTATACCACCGATACAATTTATTACAATAGAAGCAACATGAAATGCATCATTGATCAATGTTGTGTTTGAGAAATTGAAAAACTTCAACGCACTGATCTAGACAATATTTTATCATCAACTGTGATATTCGCTTTCTATATTGTTCAAAAATTGTAATGGATTCCTCACTGCCTTCTCCATTTTTTTCAAATGATTCCAAAGATGAATCCGTTTTGAAGATTTTATATAAAATAATTCCTTTACATAAACTAGCACCGTACCTCCATTAGAATATCTAATACAAATCCTAATCTAATAAATGTGGAAATACATATTTATTTGAGAGGTATTTTACAGGCCTTCATTACTATGCATACGATGCAACAATGTTATTAAGCCTTTACTCTAATATGCTATTTTAAAAGGTCTCATTCATAACAAATTGTTCAGTTTTCCATTTGAAGTAATACGGCGTACATTTGACGTTTATATTCAACACTACATCAGATTAAGGCAATGAGTGATTCTTGTCATTTGTTTAATGTTAATAGAATGTTTAAATATTTCATCGCTATGTCGTCGATGTCATGCCAAGGAAAAATGCTCTAAGAACACGGAAGAGAACAATTTATTCTTTCCTTTTATGTAAAAAAATGAGTTTCTAGGTAAAATAAATAAATTTCAGCAGTGCGTGTCCCGATTAGATATTTACAATTTTGTTTAACTATGTTGTTTGGTTTATTTACAGAGTTAAACAAGCCGAAGCAACGTCATTCTCTCCTTGGTATGTTGGGCTGTGTTTATGGTAAGTTTAATTAATGAAATATATGACGAAAGTAATATAAAGTTATTGTTTAATATATATTTACTGGTACCTGGATTCACATCGAATGTAATCGATTCAAGATTTAAATCAAGTGGTTGTGATTTATGAGTATAACTTATAATTTTAAGGCATCATTCCACAAGATATAATTTTAATATAAAGACGTTTTAAGTTTGATTAATTGCTCTGAGTTTCTGAGATTCGGCAGCAAAGTGTCAAGAGGGTTAACATTTGTTAAAATTAATAACTTATTGCTTTCCTAAGTAAGTAGTAGACTATCATTTAAGTATCAGGTTTTTAACTATTTTGATTTCTTCATCGAATGTTAGGGGGTGGTTGCTTGTTTGAAAGGTATAATTGAAAACACATTTGTCAAATTTATATATTTCTTGGCGCAAAAATGGAGAATGCCCATCCAAGAATATCAGCAATTAAAGGTTTAGAACTGCCTACTGGGAAAAGGAACATTATCGTAACACCAAATTACATCCAACAGAATATATAATATATATTCAATGAATGGGAAATAAATATTTATTTGAGAGATATTTTAAAGACCACTATTATTAAACACGATACAACGGTGACATGAAACATGATATTTTACTCAGTCTCCAGAAATAAAATTGTTTGTATGATATACATTGTAGTAATACGGGGGAATTTGGCCAGACATATCCGAAGTTCATGTTGGTAAACTTGATAAAATTCAATCAAGAAGTTTTCATTTCAACTTGTTTTACTGCTATAAAAAGAAATTCTATTAAGATTTCCTTGATGAGATGTCAAGAAAGGAACGCGCTCAAAACACAGGAAAGAACAAACTACAATGTCGATTGATATAAACAATGACTATCGCGATAGAATAAATACATTTCTAGAATAACGGTTATATTTAGTAGCTATTCAAAAATGCCAAAATCGTTGCTTTGTATAGTTATACAATTAAACAATTCAAAACAACTTTATTTTTTTTTTCTGCTTTTGATCTGCTTTAGTCTTAAATGTAATTAACGGAATATAAATTTGACATTTGAAATTATTGGAACTTATTTTCTTGATATGTAGAAGATAATCGTTTGAATCTTTCTCGCAACTCAAAGTTTTTTGATTTATGAGTGTTTCTTTTATTTGATTTAAGACATCATTTAACCATTTAATCTAACTTACCTAATCCGTTAATAAGAAAGTGTCAAGCTTTATCGATTGCTTTAAATAGTTACTGTTATTGTTCGAATGCATTTAATTATTGGTATTACACTGAACCATGTATCTACAAGTCACCTTCCTTCATGTATTTTTTTAAATTTATATTTGAATTGCCAAAAATGGATGTTCGAACTATGTTTGTACTATAGTATTGTAATACTACATTGGAAGCATGTTAGAGATGGCTAAAATGAAAAAAAAAATCAAGTAATTTTTTGTTAAGGAATCCACAGTTATATCCTTACCTATAAAAACCAGTTTTTTTTTATCGATCATTTTATAGTTTTATTTGCTATGTTGGACGATGTAATTAAATTCCCTTTTTGAAACGTGATCGTTTTCCACGATAAATCGGCAAGTCATTGTCAATTTTAAATCGCTTATTGTATTCGTTAGAGTAAAAGGAATTCTTATCGTTGTTTTACAAAAATAACTGATATTTGAAACCCTTTTCAAACCCATCCATATTTATGATATTATTAAAACAGACAAATACATCAATGGAACACCCACAATAAACTCAAACAGCATGGGAAAGATAAACTGAAAATCATATTTAGTTTAAAGATTATTCAGTTAGAAAATCATTTATCACAATTAAATATTAAACTTCAACTAAAATTTGATAAAAGATAAAAGAAACTTACGGTTTCTGCCTGAAAAGCTGGAAGTTGAGAGAAGAGTCCCAAAACACAAAATGTTAGGATGAACTGCATCGTGACGATTTTTTCTGGTCTTAACGATCGCAAATCTCAAGAAGGAATGAAGTTAACTTTCTGGCAGTGAACCAGTTCAACCACTTTCTGAGCTTACCCTGCGTACTATGACGTGGTTGTTGACACGTGTCACCGAAGAGCTGATTAACCATTTGCATTTATACTAATTGTTATAACCTGCATGGTCACGTAAATAAAAACATAAGCTAACAGTTTTCCTGTTGTCCCTTAAAGTGTAAAAATGATGACAATTACTATTAGTTCATTTTGATATCTTTAATTGTATAGACGTAATGCGATGTTGCTTTAATGGTCATATTAGACATTCAAATGCAATCTCAATTTTTTTCTTCAAAATCTCTTTCGATAACACACATTATATCGCAAATATATTACACTTGGCTTATTAACCTTTCACCTATAAGTACCTCCGTTAGTTTGAATCCTAACGTACTACTTTCAATTAACTTAATCCGTCTCCTGCATATTACCATGAACAGTTAAATGATGTTAAGGAAACTGCTGTAAAGCCCCTTTAGCAGTGCCAAAATTCAAATATATATCTACCATCAAGAGGATACCATTTAACAGTATCAAACCCCATATCTAGGGAAACACGAGTTTTTTTTGCATGAAACCCCACCCACGCTCTCTGCAAGGTGTCATGCATTTGTAAAATTTCCCACGATGCAACGTTTGCATGACGTCACACATGCACCTCGGCAGAGTTGGACTTGCCGCTATGCAGATACTCTTGTAGTACCGCTGCACACAAAACAACGCTCACGTTCGGTATATGCTGAAACCAGGGATTTGTTATTTCCATAACAACTCCCTGCTGAAACTACTAAACTATCACGGATTTTCAAAGTAATACAATGGTTGAATTGGACTTTATTATCGAGAAACCTAAAGAATAATAACTTAAGTTACCATGTAGACATCTTGCGTTCGATTTTGAGTAATGTATACGGACGACATGTAGCCTAGGCCTAAATAGTGTATCGTCCAATATCCACAATCGTAGTTCAGGTAACAAGTATAGTTACTATATAAATTAGTCATATAGTAACACTACTCGACATACTGTGACTGCGATCATCACTTCGTCGATAAAAAGTATCATTCGAGTTCATTCGAGCAATTCAACATGACTGAGGCCCACTTTACCCCAGATGGCTATTGCCTAGATTCGCCCTACAACTAACTCTGACACACCCTGACATAAGCTGCGACACAAAAATATAAATTTCAGAAGAAGTGATTGAGCCGTAGTTTAAAATTCGGAAGCAAACAATGACAATCACTGTGCGTCTGTGTTGACAGTCATCTTGCAAAATTTACGCAAAATTTATTTATAAACGACATTCAGCGTACGTATGCATCTATCATTCAAAATTGGTTAAATATTTTACATTTACTTGAATTTTTAAAGTGTTTTACATTTTTGTTTTCTAAATATCCTAAAGTCTTACAAGTTGTGTAAAAATTAACTATGTAAATATTATTTAAGTTGGCAACGTATTTTCAGGAACTCTCTCAGGTGCATGTATGACGTCGTAAACAGCTGATTGTCTGCTTCCCTCTCCTCCAATATGGAAGAAAAGGGCGGATAAGGGGATAAGGGCGGGGAATTTTGAATGTATTTTTATTTTATGAAGTCGTAAAGGAATAACATATTAAAGGTCATTATTGCTGGCGTAAATATTTATACTAAAATGTATGTGAAGAGTCAATCAGGCAGTATTAATGTTCCCCATTAAGGTTAGCTTATACAAGCTTGGAGAAGGACTTATGATTTTATAGTGTCTTTGTGAAGTTACCCTCACTACCAACATGTTAAAAAGGCAATGGAAGGATGTTCTTTTAATGCATAGAAATATGAAGTAGGATGACATCAATGCTAACATACATTGAACAGTATGCTGTAAACGTCTGAACCTCTAAGACAATGTGGCAGCAGTGATTGACTGATTTCATTGATTTATTTCAGTTGGTCTTACTAAACAGGTGCCTTGAAGTTAACTCCGACACTGACTTTCTTTTCATCTTTTTATTTGTGTAATAAGGATGTCGACCCGTGTGGGCTATTGTCCTATATGACCGCTGAGAATAATAAAACTTTTTATCAATTGTTGCCTGTCACAACGACAAACATACACGTGCTCTAAGCAATTCCGAAAAATCAGTGGTTGTAGAAGACGTGTGTAGTACTGCGTAGAAATCGAAACAATGTGATAGCAGATTACGTCAACAGGAAAGATAAAGGAAATCATCCCCTGTAAAATGATATGCTAGCCAACAAGAATTATACAGATAAACAGGTCAAGCCCATGTAGAAATTAGAAGTGTTAAGTTTATATTCAGTCGTCCTCTGTTTGAGAAACACCAGTTTAGTGTTTTTCAAATTAACCTTTACAGTTTATAAGTGCTGAAATATTCTAATAAAATTAGCAGGATGTGTTGTGGAAGGCTATGTATGTATTCAGTAAAATTCTAAAAATTTGCTGACAATATTTCAGCCGCAGAATAATATTTTTGCTCTTCTCTTTATTGAGACAGATTTTACTAAATAATAACAATAAATACATATTGGATATACTTCATCCTTTGTTTGTGTGTACTGTATGTCTATATATACATACATACTGTACGATATGAAGAAAGGAAAAGCATATATTTCGTTATGGAGGGAGGAGGGGGGGGGGGGGGTGGAGGAATGAACGAATGTTATCTGTAGTCAATGATCACTTTTGCTTAATCTCTTCGAATCGGCCAAACTTGTGCGAACAAATTTTATTGTTTATATTTATAATGGAATGCATAACGGAACTGTTATAAGCTATTCGAGTCGTCAAAATGCTTGATATTAAAAACGCAGTAGCTGACTAATCCCATTTACTTTCAATTAAAGATGAAAGAGTGGGAAATTTGGAATAGATTCATATCGGAGGTTTTTGACGTGTTCTATGGAAAAAAATTCTAGGAGATGATTTTTTTCTTTTAATCTCTTTTATTCAGTTACTTGCGTACATTAGGTAAGTAGCAATGGACAATAAAAGAACCGTAGTATATATTCCAGAGTTAGAACTGCATTTACATGAATGTCCATTTTTTTTTAATGGTTGAATGATTGATACTGAAATGACACGCGAAGTGTGAAAGCCTTCTGGCGTATTAAGACATGTAATATTATTGACTGAGGGCGCTGTCATATCTGGCCTAATATGTATAATATGTACTGTTTACAGATCTCTTAGTCAAAGCAATAAGCGGATCAGGTAGAAAGCTCACACATACGTTCATACACCTCTTGAATCTTGTATGGAAATGCGCTGGGTGATTGTCTTGTGAAAGGTTTCACTTGTGTGCAGTTTTGCCTACAAAAACAGGTGCTCTGTGAAACAACAGTGCTTAAAACAGTTAAACTGGAAGGTTCGAAAATATGTTTCAAAAGATCCCTTACTCATTAGTTACTCCAGAAATAGTTTTTATATTAATTATCAACTCACGGTACTGTTATGATCTGCAGTTAGTCAATGCAAGTCAGTGAAATTTTCGATATGATAGCGCCCTCTTTTAATTCTGGGCGTGACTAGATGGCTCCTTTGAATTCTCAATTGCTTATTACAGTCGATACTTCGCACTTCTGATTTTTGGGGGCGCTACTTTGTCTACCGTTTTGTCTGATGTTATGACTATTAAACAATCTAATGAAAATCAAGTTCGAGTGACAATATGACATTGTTTAGTAACAGGGGTAGGGTGAAATGCAGGTAACCCACCCCCTCCTCCTTACTATTGCTATTGTAATCGACAGTTGGAATGCAAGCACCACCCCATCCTCGCCTTTGTACATCTACGGATGAACTCAAAAGCAATTTTTTGGATCCCTCTGGTTCATCAATTAAATTAGAAAACAAGAGTTCCAGATAGTCAAATGATGCCCGTCTAGTCACATATCTCTTTGTAAACCTTGAAGTATCTTTTACAAATATTGCATGTTCACGAAATCCCACACATCTTAATTTACGAGATGTATTGAGTTGCCATCTGGGAACCCTACGCTAAATAATAAATAAAAAGATCCCCCCATTGAATGGTAGAGACTTGCATGGGACCGTGGTGAATCAAGGATTCCACAAAAGAAAGGGTGCTGCCCTGGTGTCATTAAAGCAGTCTCCTATTCAGGGATTTTGATGTTTTTTAAATCAGCATTTTGCGTCCTTTCCTATGATTTTTTCTCAACCTCACTGATTCCACTATGCCATAACGACATACATAACTAGCTTATCCATTTATATTTCACTTCAAATGGTGGCATAAAAGTCGAAAAATTTGCAACTTTCAACTTTGTTGTTCTCCAAGATATTTTCCGTTGGGAACCCAATAAACCTCGCCAATAATATGAATATTTAAACACTACGAACGTCGTTGACAGATACGTAATAAAACACCACGCTTGATTTGTGTACAGTCTATATGGCAGTTGTACCAGGGAGTTGCATAACAACTCCATGGAGGTAAAAACAGTCTGTTTTTACCTCCATGGTTGTACCAACGCAAAGTCTTGAATCTATATTTAGCAACGGCTCATAACTAAACCTGCATCTCTGATTGGTTGAATTCAAACTAGTGGGTTTGGGGAACTGAATGCGATTAATTTTGTATGTGGAATACTCGCCAATTAACGTTGTTGGCAGGGAAAAACTTGGCTAATATCTTAGTTTGCTGTTTTGTGATTTGATGTAAGTAAAAACTCGATGGACATGTCAAAAAAGTAGAAAACGGCGACCAAACATGAATAAACATACTTTTCACTGATTGGTGGAATTCAAACTAGTGGATTTGGAGATATGAAACTTTGTCGAGGACACTCTTACTCGTTATCGACATAAATCGTTAATTACTCGCTAATTAACGCTCTTGGCAGGGTGAAACTTGGATGGTATCTTAGTTTGCTGTTTTATAATTGATACATGTAAAAAAAATCGATGCACATGTTAAGAAGGTGGAAAAAAGCGACCCAACGCAAAATGCTGCTTTAACAATCAAAGAATGAACAATTCAGACACCAAAGAAGGCATTCTGATACACAATTAGACAATACATTAAATAAATACAAGTAGTGCTAAATGTCAGTTTTTGCTAACAAATATTTCGTGTTTTAAAAAAAAAGGTGGGTGTACAGCCGTATATAAGTAGCTCAATTCTTCTTCAACTGAATGAGGAAAGTACCCCGAATGATCCATTTTACCCAGACTAACCATCTAAGGTAGAGATGGGGAAGGGGGGCGGCGGGTGGTGGGGCATGGTCTCTGTGAGCGAGGATTATAAACTACACTTCTATCTTAAAAGGAAGAAGTGTGTTATATGTTCCCCTAAGGTAACTTTTAAACGGTCATCAAACTTCAATGTAATTCAAGCATCTTTCAAAGGTTTTAACACGTGATTTTTCTGCTCTCCTTGTGACTTGAAACTCCGAAATAGCTGGATCTACTTTTGTCCCCTTTCGTCCCCTTTTGTCTCACACATACTACTTGTTAAACTACTCTTTCAATAGCACTATACACTTCTACTGGTAGCTAGCACGTTGGCTATACATGGCACGTAATTTTTCTATTCCCAAATGAAAATGTTTAGCCGCGAAGAAGCCGAAAGCTTGTTCATTTAATCCTCTGAATCGACGCAATTTCCTCAACTATGTTCGATTCGTTAATTAAATTAATGTACTCAAAAATGCAATAATCCAGAAACAAGCAAATATAAACATCAATTTATTGATACTTGGGCGGATGGTTATTTATTACTATTTGTAATAACACTTTGGTAAGTTGTATGGTAATTTAACAGTTACATTGAAAATAACCTTAAATGTATCATAAATATGTTCACAGGTTTATGAAAGTGACTTTATATTTCTATGAATGGAAGGGGGCGGGGGAACAAGCTGCTTTCAATTAATTGCTAACATTATTACCTTCGTCATAATCTTACTGCTGTTTAAACATTCAACACACACACACAGGACAACGGATTTACTCTCAGGGTGGATAATTACTTCAAATTTATTCTTCTTCAGTATTCGCCATTCACAAATATTATCAAAAAACAGTTACCAATTTTTATAAAGCTTTATAGTTCTCAGTCAAGTGAAATTATTAATTTATTGTCTCCGAAAGTTGTAAGCTCATTTTTCTAGGAGCACTCATTGATTGAAGTTGATGTCTGCGGCTGATATATTACACTGGACGTATCTTCATTTCTGCGAATTTGATGTGGCTTTAACTTCCTGGAAGACCATACCAAAGGATGCTTTTGAAATATGTACTTCCTGCTGAGTAAAGTCCGTTTAAATTGGCATTAGAATTAGAAATCTTGTACCACCACGCGCCATGACAATACTGGGCCAGGTTTAAACTACTATGAAGGTCGTTGTCATGGTCGAATGTCGTAAAGGACATGTTCCTGCTGTATGCCATATAATCATTCACTGTGAAAAAGAAAGCACGAGAGAAAAATGCATGATCATATTTACATAATTGTAAGTTGTTTTCCACACGGCATAAATTAAGAGAAGTTTCATAGTAGAATTTATGTAAGATTAAGAGAACACTGTCATATTTTAAACATTTTTCTTAAATTTGTATTTATTTTCAAATAAATTTTGTTGACACCACTTGAAAGAATTATGAGTGCCTTTAGATGAACACTGAAATAAAATGGATCTGCTTTATTTTATTTCTGTGTTTTTTTTCACGACATTATTCACAAGGACACATTATTATTGCAAACTGACAATCTCGTTAAGAGAACACTGTAAACATTTCCAACTTCAATTAATACATACAATAAATACGGGACAAATGGTTAAATTTAAACCAGTTTGTTGTCAGCATCCAATTTTCACATCACATCTTATGGATTCATTTTTACTTCATAATACACACTATGTCAATTTCAAGTAATATATCACTGCTGCGACAATGATACCGTTATGTGGGAATCGTAATTATATTTATTATGAAGAACATAATATTTTCATTAATGGTTTTATTTACCAAATTATTGAATGATGGTTTAAGAAGTCTATAAACTACTCTCTCTGTTACTCTCTCTACTCTGTTATTATTCATTTTTTCGTTATGTTTCCAGCTGGATGGAGGTGAGTTCTTTTTTATTATAAGAGAAGATGAAAACAACTTATGGGATGATGGGCAGATGGCAAGGAAGTTGGCTTAGGTTTGTTGTTATCAACTACAAAGCCTTCTGTCTTTGTAGGTATAAGGGTGTCAACCTGGCTTTATTTAAGGTATATCGTTCAACCTGAGTTCGTTTTCGGAGCGCATTCATCATGGATTCCAAACACAGTGCTACCTGACCAGCTTTCTTCAGAGCTCATTTAGGTGTATCTTTTAACCTGAGTTCGCTTTCGGACAATGGTACCGGTATGTGGGAATCGTAAAAGTTGAACGGAGGTGAGTTCTTTTTAATAATTAGGGAGGATGACGAAATATTATGGATCATGGGCAGATGAAAGGGAAGTTGGAATAGGTTTGTTGTTATCAATTACAAATCCTTCTGTCACTGAAGGTATACGTGTTTCAACCTGAGTTCATTTAAGGTATATCTTTCAACCTGCGTTTATTTTCGGAGCGCATTAATCATGGATTCCAACCACATTTTCAACTGACCAGCTTTCTTCCGATTCAATCACAAACAGTGTACTAATTGAAAACAAATATAGTCAGTAATTGACTATGACCATAGGCTGTCTATGCTTGAGCTCCCAATGTAATCGTTTATCACACTTGAGTATACTTTATTATATTTCATATTCGACACAATAAGTAAACCTAATTTATTTCATATTTATGGATATATTGAAAACAGTATGCTCAGTCTGATATCGTTTGGCGTGATGAATTCGTCTGGTGTTTTTTAACAACAGAAGTGGAGTAACGGCCATTGACCAGGAGGTTTGCAAATGATTTATGCAATGTTTTTGTAACATTTTTAATGAGATCATTATTATTAATAACGTTTTTGAGCTGATCATTTCTAAAATGTCTGCGTATATGCTACATATTTGACGAATGGTTACAATCAGTTAATGAACTAACAAACGAAATACAAGGGTTAATTTGACGACAAATGTTAGAAAGGGAGGTAATGGATCAAGGTTATTATGCATAATTTGGTAGAGGCGTTCATAATTTCCTTACTAATATTCAGTGCTTTGAATAACGTTATATATATATATATATATATATATATATATATATATATACACCTCGTGGATTTTGCTCATTACTATCAAATCCTTACAAATAAAATATTCAAAGCACTGAATATTAGTAAGGAAATTATGAACGCCTCTATCAAATTATGCATTATAACCTTGATCCATTACCTCCCTTTCTAACATTTGTCGTCAAATTTGTTTATTTTTGTTATTTTTGTTATTTGTTTTAAGGTATTGATGCTGACAAGCAGAATCATCGAGGTTTTATATTTACTTACCTGCAGTGCTGGAGCTATCGTGTTCTCCAATGCCAACTAAACGATATTTAGTCTTTTCATCGCTGATCCTAAACAGGTCGTACTTCGCAAAATAGGGATCTCCATTCACATTGTTTAAATCAATGCGAAGCATGTAATCCTTTTGGTTAGTTAAGAGTGATATTTTATCGTTGCCAAGCCAAAATTCCCTCTTCAGGAAACCAAAGCCATCTCGGTAATCATCCCAGTCTCTGTAAAATTCTACGGAACCATCGACCCGGCGTTGGAAGACCTGGTTTAGTTTCAAAACAAAAAAACATGTCATATTTGGTTTGAAAATAAAGAACGATATGAACGATTTACGTTTGAGGGGTATGATGTATTATACTGAGTGTAGTTAGTTACTGAACCATCGACCCGGCGTTGGAAGACCTGGTTGAGTTGCAAATCACAAACATGACATATTTGGTTTAACATAATGAACCATTAGTACGATGAACGTTTGATGGGTATTATGTTTCAGTCTGGTCAGTGCTTTTAATGTTTCGTCTAACGTTGGACAGATACGGTAGCCTGTGCACCAGTTAGATTCTACTTATTCTAATGAAATACATTGGTATCATATAACTTTTGCCCATATTGCGAACAGTAATATGGCTAAAGAAACATTTTGAGGTACCAAAAAACTGTCTCGCTACAAGAGAAAACAATCATACTTAGGAATATTAATGGTAACTCGGGAAGTTATGTTAAGCGTTATTAGAAATACATATCTAAGGTGGTAAATTTGACACTAAGTAACCTTTTTAAATCAAACTGAAAAAAAATAAAGATTGCATGCCTTGTCGAACGAATCATCATCTGTAACACACATAAACTTTTAAAGAAAACTTTTTTTACTGAACCAATAAAATATAAACTATCAACATACTTCAGCAAGCACGCTAAATATAAATTAATTAAGGGTAATATGATATTATGTTCTTACCGTCCAGCCTCCTCCGTCAATTGAGTTATTACAGTAAACTTGAAAAGGTTCACTGGCTCCATCTGGCTTAATTAGATAAACTCCAGATTCAGAGGGACTCCCTTCACATTGATCGTAAACTTCTTTACAATCTCGAGGATATTCTGGCTCTTGGTAGAAAAAGTAGGAAGAGTCTGTAGAAATGAAAGAAAACTTTTTAAATGAACTACCAAACTCGATGTCCCGTTTACCTAACCCTCGATTAATGTGAAAATTACGGTTTGAAAAAAATGTTTGTCAAAATATTAAACGTAAATCTTCCATACATTTTTCTACTCGAAAGAACACCATGGAAGTACACATTGTAAAATAGTAAAAGCAACAACAATTACACAGTATTCTTAATTGAAGAAAGAGTATCCCTCCCTCTTCCAATATTGCCAACTATATCTATATAATTTAACGACGAGTGTTTGCCTCCTTTCCACCGCCGCGACGAACATTAAAAGGCTTCCAGTATTTTGTTTACCTTTTTCGCAACAACAAATAAACAGAATAATTATCAATGAAGTAACAGAATAACAAGCAAGTCCTGATCAGTTCTGGTAACTATGTCTGTTTAATTTAGAACGATCACTGTTTGCCTCCTTTCACCGAGACAAACCTTAAAAAAAAACATTATTTTGTGTACTTTTCAGTCAGTGATAAAAGCGTGTTGCTTTTCGATTTTTCGATATTTTTTTATTTAACCAAATTACAAAATCCAGAGTACACCATTCAGTGAAAAAGAAATTATGACTAACGGTAGTAACTCTTAGTTAATGTATAATTACCAAATCAAAAAATGTAAGTATAAATGCATAAGACCACCATGTTAATTTAGATCATTAATATAAATGATTAATTTCGTTTCTGTAATTCTGTTTTTGATGATAGCATTTTTTCTTCAGTGAGATAAATACTATATTTTTATTTATTCACCGATGGGTATATCTATCATAATAGTTTGCTAAAGGCATGAAGCCCAAATTAGAAATGAAAATTAAGTTATATTCAAACCGAAATTAATTTTTAAAAATCCCGATCAATTCTAGTAGCTATATTTGTTTAAGATTAATCGACAAATGTTGGTCTCCTTTAGACCACCTCAAAAAACATTAAAAGGCTCTCAGTTTTTACATAAGTTGTTTCCAGCTAGCTTTTAAAGCGGTTAAGTTTTTGTTTTACAGTATTTTTTGTAACCAAATTAAATAATCCACAGTATATCTTTATTTGAAGAAAGCTTAAATAAATATCAACACGCCGATGATGTTATAAGGTAGTAAGTATTGTGCATATTTAACTACTACATCACGAAACGGAAGTATAACATCATATTAAACAAATGTATGTTTAAAAAAACAGAAATCACAATAATTTTCTATAAAAATCAATGATATAAATGACTCATTAAGTTAAATGAATCATATATATCGATGGGTGAAAAAAAAAATAACATGCATACTTGTAATGTCCTTCTATAGAACGTGTATTTTTTTTGTATATAAGATTCATGTAAAAGTTCTTTTGAAATAGTAAATAAAAAATCAAGAGAATGATACATTTTTCTTACCTCCAGTGCTTCTTTTGTTCCTCCCAGAATTTTCCCGTCCAACATTCTAAAATGAAGATATGAAAATTGAAATATAAATTCAACAAACTCACTAAAAGGACATTCCGATAGGCATGAGGGACTCGTTTGTAAAGGGTACTTACCGCCGAAATCGATTTAGTTCCAATGCATTTTAGGTTGCTGCTAATCTTTGGTTAAAGTCCAATGAAGTGAAATCAGGGATCATTAACTATATCACCATTAGGTCATCTTATTCATTTCACTGATAGAGAGGCATTTACTTTGACCTCACTCGTTTGGCAAGGTTTCTGTAATATTCGTATTAAGATCTTTCTCTTTTACTCAGATAGTAGCTTCTTTGTAGGAAACATTTCGGGAAATCAAGAGACACTATTCCAACACTCTATTCCAACACAGTATAACTATTCAGTTTAAAACGTGCATAGAACTTTCGTTAGCCGTGACATATTTTAATGAAAACAAAATGTGTTTCTATTCGATACTGTGTTGTCGTTGTGTTTACTTCTTGGCATGGAGGTTTGAAGACAAACTTTTTAAAATGATTTTTGAAGCTATTAGATGACAGAATGACTGAATAAATAAGTTACACACTCAACGCTTTTGTTGTCCTGTTTCCCGCCCTCATACTTTATAACCCAGATGAAACACAAATATGTGGCGACTGAATTTTCCCGACAAGAAGTGAGAAAGTGATATGATTCGTCCTGGACGTTCACAATTTTCATAAATATATCTCATATTAATGGTCATGTTTGTGTTTCAAAGGGAAATACGACTATAGCAGTGCCTACTTGAAGTAATTATAGTTTAGTAAGATGTTTAGGATTGATGAAAATATTACGAATTGACTTGTACATGTACAATGTGAATTATCCTAGTTAAATGGGTCGCTTTCGTATCTCTGAGGCATTTCTGCTTTTTGTCATGTGATCTTGTTTTTTCTTATCATTTTTTTTCCCGGAATAAGCTGAATGAATTGCCCAGCTTCAACTTGTAACATAATATACAATTATTAGAGAGTTTAGTGATTTATTTAAAGAGAACTACGTATGGTTGGTACTCTCGCCGTTTCTTCCTTCAAGGTTCAGTTAGCTTAGTAATTTGAACCATTTTTATCTTATGGCACATATGATGTATTTGTTACTAATAATCTATAACACTTATTAAAAACTCCCTAATAAATTTATACCACAGAAACATTTTGCTTCAAGGTATAAGCTATATGTTATACATCAGATTGAATGTTGTGTTTGAGAAATTGGAAAACTTCAACGCACTGATCTAGACAACATTTTATAATCAAGAGTGATATTCGCTCTCTATGTTGTTCAAACATAACGTTTCCAAAGATAAATCCAATTTGACTGTTTTATATAGACATAATTACTTAATATAAACTAACAGCGTTCCTCCAGCAGAATCTCTAACACAAAGCCTAATGTAAACTAATAAATCGGAAAATACATATTTATTTGAAAGATATTTTACAGGCCTGTATTACTACATACGATACAACAGTGTTATTAAACCTTCTAACCCGAACTATGCTATTTTAATTAGTCTCAGTCATTAAACAAATTGTTCATTCATCCTTTGTAGTAATAAGGCGTACTTTTGACGTTTACATTCAACAATACATCAGGTTAAGGCAATGAGTGATTCTTGTCATTTGTTTAAACTGTTATTAAAACACGGGAGGGAACAGTTTATTCTTTCTTTTTATGTAAAAAATTGAGTTTCAGTAGTGCGTGTCCCGATTAGCTATTAACAATTTTGTTTAATTTGTTGTTTTGTTTATTTACAGAGTTTAACAAGTCGAAGCAACTGAATTTTCTCATTGGAATGCTGGTCTGTGTTTATGGTAAGTTTAAATAATGAAATATATGACTTAGGTAATTTAAAGTTATTGTTTAATGTTATGTACTGGTACTTGGTAGATTTACATCGAATATAATGGATTCTATATTAACATAATGTGTTTGTGATTTATGAGTAGAATTTATGAGTTTAAGGCATCGTTCCACAAGACCTAATTTGAATATAAGAGACGTTTTAAGTTTGATTGGTTGCTCTGAGTTTCTGTACAGTAACCAACTTCTTATAATTCGCCTTTGTTTAGAAGAAATGTCAAATATAAATGTTTAAACTATATTTTTTTATGAATTTAAGGCATCATTCCACAAGATCTAATTTGAATATAGAGAAGATTTAAGTTTGATTAATTGCTCTGAGTTTCTGTACAGTACACTACATCTTATAATTCACCTTCGTTTAGATTAAATGTCAAATATGAATGTTTAAACTATGTCTGTGCTATAATATTGAAAGACTAGATTCGGCAGCAAAGTGTCAAGAGCGTTAACATTTGTAAAAATTAATAATGTATTGTTTTCTTAAGTAATTCACAGTAAGTTGTAGACTGACATTTAAGTATCAGGTTGTAACTATTTGATTTTCTTCTATCGATTCTTTAATCAGGTTACTTGTTATTTTGAAAGGTATAATTGAAAACACATCAAATTTTATATTTTTCGTGCAAATAAAAACAGAGAATGCCCATCTAAGAATATCAGCACTTAAAGGAAAAGAACTGATTACTAGTAAAAGCAACATTTATCATAACATGTACGTAATTTTCTTTACCAAATTTCCTCCAACAAAATATATATTGCATATCAAATGAGTTGGGGAATAAATATTTATCTGAGAGAGATTTTAAAGGCCTTTATTTTTTAACACGATACAACAGTGACATGAAACATAGACTGATACATGATATTTTACTCAGTCTCCTGAAATAAAATGTTTGATATTCATTTGTAGTATTACTGGGAACTTTGGCTAGACATATCCGAAGTTCATGTTTTAAACTTGATGAAATTAAGTGGAGATGTTTTCTGTTCAACTTTTAAACTGCTACGAAGAGAAATCCTATCAAGATTTCCTTGATGAGATGTCAAGGAAGGAACGCGCTCAAAACACAGGAAAGAACAAACTACAATGTCGATTGATATAAACAATGAGTCTCGCGGTAGAATAAATACATTTCTATAACAGTGGGTATCCTGAGTAGATATTCACAAATGCCAAAATCGTTGCTTTTTTTATTTAAACAATTAAGCAAATCAAACAACTTCATTTTTTTCTACTTTGATCTGCGTTAGTTTTTAATGTAATTAACGGAATATATTGGATCTCATTTTCTTGATATATGAAGATGATCGTTTGAATCTTTCCCGCAACTTAAGTTTTTATCATTTATGAGTATTTCTGATGTAAGACATCATTTAACCATTTAATCTAACTTACCTAATCCGTTTTATCGATTGCTTCAAATAGTTACTATTATTGTTTCAATGCATTAAGTTATTGGTATTGCACTGTACCATGTATCTAGTAAGTAACCTTCCTTCATGTATTTTTTTAAATATATATTTGAATTGCCAAAAATGGATAATGGAACTATGTTTGTACTATAGGATTGATATACCAGCTTGGAAGCAAGTTAAAGATGGCTCAAAGGATTTTTTTTAAATTAATTCTTTGTTAAGGAATCCACAGTTATATCCTTACATATGATAATTATTTTCACGTTTTTTGTTATCGATAATTGTTATAGTTTATTTGCTATATTGTACGATGTAATTAAATACCCGTTTGAAACGTGATCGTTTCGACAAAATATGGGCAAGTCCTTGTCTATTTTAAATTGCTTATTGTATTCGTTAAAAAAATAGGAATTCTTATCGTTGTTTTAAGAAAATAACTAATATGTGAACCCCTTTTCAAACCCATCTATATTGATGATATGGTTATTAATAAAATTTCTTATGTTTTATTGCGTACATGAGGTAGTTCACAATGAGCACTCTAGATTTTTGTTTAATGAGTAGATTAAATATAATATATATCAATACTTTAAAAACAGACAAATACATCAATTGAACACCGACAATAAACTCAAACAGCATGGTAAAGCGAAACTGAAAAATCATATTAAGTTTAAAAATAATTGAGTTAGAAAACCATTTATCACAATTAATATTCAACTTCAACTTGAATATGATAAAAATAAAAGAAACTTACGGTTTCTGCCTGAAAAGCTGGAAGTTGTAAGAAGAGTCCCAAAATACAAAATGTTACGAGGAACTGCATCTTGACGATTTTTTTCTGGTCTTAACGATCGCAAATCTCAAGATGGAATGAAGTAAACTTTCTGGCAGCGAACCAGTTCAACCACTTTCTGAGCTTACCCTGTGTACTATGACGTGGTTGTTGACACGTGTCACCGAAGAGATGATTGACCATTTCCATTTATACTATTAATTATAACCTGGATAATCACTTAAATACAAATATAAGCTAACATGTTTTCGATTGTCCCTTTAAAGAGTATGAACCTATGACAATTACTATTAGTCCATTTTGATAGCGTTAGTTGTATAGACGTAATGCGATGTTGCTTTAATGGTCATATTAGTTATATTACATTCATATGCAATCTCAAACCAATACAGAATATCTCTTTCGATAACACAAGTTAACCGAATTTATATTACATTTAGCTTTTTAACCTTTCACCTATAAGTACCTCCGTTAGTTTGAATCCTAACTTAGCCTACTACTTTCAATTAACTGAATATCAGAATAAGGAAACTGTTGTAACAGCCCCTTAAGCAGTGACAAAAATTCAAATATATATCTACAATCAAGAGGATACCATTTAACAGTATTAAACCTCTATATCTAGTGAAAAATTATTTTTATTTTATTTTATGAAATCCCACCCACGCTCTCTGCAAGTTGCCACGTGTTTGTGAAATTACCCAGGATGCAACGTTTGCATAACGCCACAGATGCACCTCGGTAGAGTTAGACTTGCCGCTATGCAGATACTCTTGTAGTACCGCTGCACACAAAACAACGCTCGCGTACGGAATATGCTGAAAACAGGGAGTTGTTATTTTCATAACAACTCCCTGCTGAAAGTAGTAAACTATCACGGATTTTCAAATTATGGAATGGATGAATTGGACCTTATTATCCAGAAATTTAAAGAATAATAACTAAAGTCACCATTTAGCCATCTTGCGTTCGATTTTGTGTAATGCATACAGACGAGATGTAGCCTAGGCCTAAATAGTGTATCGTCCAATATTAACAATAGTAGTTCAGGTAACAAGTATAGTTACTATATAACTTAGTCATATAGTAACACTACTCGAAATACTGTGACTGCAATCATCACTTCGTCGATGAAAAGTATCGTTCATTCGAGCAATTCAACATGACTGAGGCCCACATTATTCCAGATGAATATTGCGTAGAACTTACTCCACCACCCCGACATAAGACGAGACAAAAAATAGTAATTCCAGAAGAAAGTGATTGAGTCGTAGTTTAAAATTCGGAAGAAAACAATGACAGTCACTGTGCTTCTGTGTTGACAGTCATCTTGCAAAATACCAACTTACGCAAATTTATTTATAAACGACATATAGCGTACGTATGCATCTATCATTCAAACTTTGTTAAATGTTTTACATTTACTTGAATTTTGAAGGTGTTTTACATTTTTGTAATAAATATTCTAAGTCATACAAGTTGTGTAAAAATTAACTATGTTAATGCTATTAAAGTTGGCAACGTAGTTGAACTTTCTCAGGTGCATTTATGACGTCGTAAACAGCTGATTGTCTGCCTCCCCCTCCTCCAATATGGAGGATTAAGGCGGATAAGGGGATAAGGACGAGAAATTTGAATGTGTTTCTATTTAATGAAGTCGTAAAGGAATAACATGTTAAAGCTCATTATTGTTGGCGTAAATATGTATACTAAAAGTATATGAAGAGTCAATCAGGCAGTATTAATGCTCCCCATTAAGGTTAGTTTATACCAGAGAAGGATTTATGATTTTATATTGTCTTCTGAAGTTACCCTTTCTACCAACATGTTACAAAGGCAATGGAAAGGATTTCTTTTAATGAATGGAATTAATTACGTAGGACGACATCAATCCTATCATACATTGTACAGTATTTGTACAGTAAACCTCTGAACATCGATGAGAATGTGACAGCAGTGATCGAATGATTTCTTTGATTTATTTAAGTTGGTCTTACTAAACAGTTGCCTTGAAGTTAAGGCCGACACTGACTGTCTTTCCATCTTTTTAATAGTGTAATCGTGATATCGACTTGTGTCGGCGATTCTCCTATATGACCGATGAGAATGACGGAACTTTTTATTAATTGTTGCCTGTCACAAAGACATACATACACGTGGTCTGAGCATTCAGTGGTTCGAGTAGACGTGGGTAGTACTGCATAGAAAGAGAAGAAATGTGATAGCCAGAGCAGATTACGTCAACAGGAAAGATAAAGGAAATCATCCCCTGTAAAAATGATATACTAGCCTACAAGAATTATACAGATAAACAGGTCAAGCCCATGTAGGAGTTAGTTTTAAATTCATGTGCAGTCGTTCTCTGTTTGAGAAAAAAACAATTTAATGTCTTTGAAGGTACCTCTACAGGTTATCAGTGCTGAATTATTCCAATAACATTAGAAGGGTGTGTTTTGGTTGGCTATGTATGTATTCAGTAAAATTCTAAATATTGATGACAATAATTCAGCCGCAGAGGAATATTTTTCTTTTCTCTTTATTCAGACAGGTTTTAGTAAGTAATAACAATAAATACATATTGGATATTCTTCATCCTTTGTTTTTGTGTACACTGTTTGTCTTAACATTAATACATAAACCGTACTATATGAACAAAGGAAAAGTACATAGCTGAACAAAAATTGTGCTCAAAGTTGCTATTTTTTCGTGGATAAAAGAAATGTTCAAATTTTGGCATTGCATGTTCTCCTTAACCAAAAAAGACTTATTATAAACTGTCATTTTAAGCTAGATCTGCAAAGTAATATCGTCATAATCATGTATGTATTAATTATGAACAATCTTGTGATTTACATGTATCGCTAACTAGCTTTGTAACCAAAGCAGATAATGCTGATAATTATTCGCCGGTTTTATAGGCGTATACCATATCGATATGAAACTTTTGTTTTTAGACATCATACTTCAAGATAGCTGGTTGAGGTCGCTGTATAACTGACTCGATTAAAGTCTCTGTACGTGTTTGTCAAATTTAAGCTTCGACCTTTCCAGCTTACTGCATTTAAAGTTCAGTAAAAATGACACCGTTCTATGAAATTTTCATATCAATATTAATTATATTTCTTGAGTTATCTGACGTTAAAATGTTGAGGTGAATAAAATTCGCCAGATTTATTAACGAGTCCGTAGATACTACAAACTTCAATCAAAATTTGCAAGCCCCGCCCAACATATCATGCGCCAATAATTTTTGTTTTCTGTTCACGACCGTTAGGCCTATAGGCTTACTTTACTTTCGTGACTATCCTGTCTTAGGTCCATTCTCTTGTTTCTTTCTCTCGGTCTTATCGATGTAGCTGGTGGAATTGTGTCATTTCCTCCCTTTGCAATGAATATACAAGTGTTTTTAGACGTTTCCTCAGTTGAATTGTAAAAAGTGGATGACACGCGTACTTGAACGTGCCGCATGTGTAGACTATTTGTTTACATTTGCGTAACTAACCTGCTGACATGGGCGTTCGCAGTGATTTTACGGTAAACCATAAGTTCAACAGAAAATACATTTTTTTTCTTTTGATTGCGACAGCTTTTCTTATTAAACCCACCTGGTCGGTGTGCATTCAGATTACGAAACATTGAATCTACTTCCGTTCGGAAGTTTGTTTTCCGAATTTCATCAGCAAACACGTATTGAGACTTGAATGCACGACAACATGTAAGAAAGCCATCAACAAAATTATATATATTAAACTATTACTGAGTTGGTAATTTATTTTTGTCTCGATGTAGCTTTTGGGTACTTATAATATATACTTGAGCCGACGATTGTGTATGTTAAGACGACCATCATACCTTACATCATAGTTTCCTAGAAGAATAAGTGTCTAGTTCAATGATGCAGGACACAGCTAAATATACCTTTATGGTTCTTAAAGGCGATTGTTAAAAAAATTATTCTTGGACGGTACATGTGATGAGGGGGAGGGGGAGCGGGGTAGGTGAGTGGAGGATTGCTTAGAGGCAACACCTGTAAAATGAATCTCAATATGAATAATATTTTCTTGTATCTTACATATTGGACAAAATTACGCGTCATTCTCGATTACTGTGAAACTCATTAGGCGGTGAACTTCAAGGTAAGGTTTAAATTCTTACAAACACAATTACAGACTGATGTCATGAATAATCCAATATTTGAGATCACTATGTTCGAAAATATACAATGGCGTATGTAATACCTTGATTCCAATAGGTTTACAAGAATTTCATGTTCAGCCCTTTGTAAATATAAATAAGCTGACAATTTAATAAAGAAATTAAATTTCTAACCAATAAATTTACGACTTAGAATAAAAATAAAAATAAAGCACTCTTGAAAAAGAAGAAAAATTAAAAAAAACAAACAATATAAGCAAATTCAAGAGTCGGTGCTCGGTGATGGATCTTACTACGGAATGCCATATTTATCAAAAAATGTCCAAAACAATATAAGCATGTCCAAAATAATATAAGCATGTCCAAATTTATATAAATATGTCGAAACTAATATGAGTATGTCCAAAAATAGTAAGAGCATGTCCAAAATAATATGAGAGTGTCGAAAGACTATATGAGCATGTCCAACATATTAAAAGAGTGTCGAAAAATAATACAATTGAGGGTCAAATGTAACTGCTTAATTTAATTTTGTATTGAACATTTTGGCGTTTTAAGTTACGCCATATGTTGCAAAATATCCAAAATATTATAAGCATGTCCAAACTAATATGAGCATGTCCAAATTTATATAGACATGTCGAAACTATTACGAGCATGTCCAAAATAATATGCGCATGTCCAAACACATATAAGTATTTCCAAATATAATATGAGCAAAATAATATGAGATAATAATAATAATATGTCTATAATAATAATAATAATATATAATAATAATAAATAATATGTCGAAAAATCATTGAAAGTCTCGAGTGTAACTGCTAACTTCAACTTGGTTGTGAACATTTAGGCGTTTGAAGTCACGCCATATGGTCCAAATATCGAACTTTTATATTAGTATGTCGAAAAAAATTCAGCTGACAATACCTTCTTTGGAGTTAATCTGTATCAATTGACACAATGGTTATCATTGTGACATTATATTATTAAAATATTCTCCTGTTTTTGTGACGCAAATAATTCAAAATATGTAAAAACAAGACCATCACCTAACATTTTTCCTTTTCACATCCCTTAGTAATGTGAGTGGCTTCGCCCTGCCTAGAGGTGCTGAAATTATTCAAATATTGACGCGAAGGCAAAGAAGTTCACGTGCGAAAGTACGTACAACATGCACATGCGCTAACAACTTTCTAACAAGTACAGTAGTTATCACACATGCGTAATGGTGGTTAATTATGGGCTAGCCTACATGAACGAAGTAGGACACTAGCACAGGATTAAAAAAAAGTAAGCCTAGGTTAGGGGTATTCACACCCGATACTCATAGCTAGTACAGTAACTACTGTTCATGTTCCACAACCGTGCATCAGTAACTACTGCGCTGTGTTCGCAACACGGTAACATGTGTTACAGTTGGCACAGTAATTACTGGAAAGCTGTTACACGTTGAACTACGAGTCCGACAGGTGACAATTTGCAGTTATTTTTTAAAAAAAATCATAATTTTTTTAGATTTTTAAATATTTTAAAGTTTAAATTTTAAACTTTAAAACTTAAATTTTAAATTTTTAAATTTTTAAAATTTGCAGTAAGAAAATACTTGCAGTTATTACTGTGCCACCTGGAACACATGTTACCGTGTTACGAACACAGCGCAGTAGTTACTGATGCACGGTTGTGGAACATGAACAGTAGTTACTGTACTAGCTATGAGTATTGGCTGGTATTCAACGTTTAATCTTCACTCTCACCTTTTAACTAAATTTTAAGATGGAAACGTGGAAAGAACTCGCCAACTACAGATTAGTGATTAAACCGCGTGGAGTGTTGGACACAGTGGTTCTTCGTATTACACTCACTGATAGTTACAGCACATTGGTGCCCGGTTGACCACTCGCGCTACGAAACAACTCAACTAATATTTCCTCGAAAATAAAATCGTTCTCGATCGAAATATCATTAAAATATAAACACACACACTAATACGGTAATGGATGAACTGTACATCGTCTTACGTTACGCTGGATGTGGTGTATTTGTTTTCAGCATACCAAAATAAAAAGTTTGATATTTGGAACATATGGCGTAAATTCGAACGCCTTACTGTTCATTATAAAGTTGAAACTAGCAGTTACGCTCGAGACTTTTGTATTATTTTTCGAGACTCTTATATTATTTTGGACATGCTCTTATTTTTTTGGACATATTCATATTGGTTTCGACATGTTTACATAAATTTGGGCATGCTTATATTATTTTGGACATGCTTATATTTTGTTTTGATATTTTGCAACATGTGGCGTGAATTCAAATGCCAAAATGTTCACTATAAAGATGAAGTTAGCAGTTACATTCGACATGTTCATATAAGTTTTCGACACTCTCATATTATTTTGGGCATGCTCATATTAATTTTGGACATACTTATATAAGTTTCGATATGTTTATATAAATTTGGACATGCTGATATATTTTTTTTTGGACATGCTTATATTATTTTGGATATGCTTATATAGTTTTGGACATTTTTGATACCTATGGCATTCCGTACACGAGCAAAACGTCACTTGCAAGCAACGGAAAGTTAACCTTTTCAGATGGCCGCACGCGGTTTGGGGCGAGTCTTCAATGCCTTTAAAGAGATCATGAATGTTTATCAAAGTGACTATTTTCTAAAGGGGGGCGGGGAGGGGGCAAGCTGCTTTCAATTAAAGGTGCTAACATTATTATATTCGTCATCAGCTTACTGCTGTTTAAACATTCAACACACACAGGACAAAGGATTTACTCTCAGGGTGGATAATTACCTGAAATTTATTCAAAAAATATTATCAAGAAGCAGTTATAGGTTTTGACAGAGAGATATATTTAGAGTTATTCGTCAAGTAAAATTTTCGTTCATTGTATTCGAAAGTTGTAAGTTCATTTTTCTACAAGCACTCATTGTTTGATGTTGCTGTCTGCGGCTGATATATCACACTGGACGTATCTTCATTTCTGCGTATTTTATGTTGTAACTACTTCCTGGAAGACTATACCAGTGGATGCTTTTGTAATTAGTACTTCCCGCTGAGTAAAGTCCGTTGAGATTGACATAATAACTATAATACTTGTACCACCACGCTCCATGATAATACTGGGCCAGGTTTAAACTACTATGAAGGTCGTTGTCACTGTCGAATGTCGTAAAGGACATGTTCCTGTAGTAAGCCATTCTATCATTCACTGTGAAAATGAAAACACGAGATGGAGATAAAATGCATGATCATATTTAAAATAGTTTTCAGTTATTTCCACACGGCATAAATTAAGAGAAGGTTCATAGTATAATTTATGTAGAATTAATGATGAATGAAACACTGTCATATTAAGCAAACACTTTCTTTAAATTTGTATTAATTTCCAAATAAATGTTGTTTACCACGCTTGAAGGAATTATTAGTGCCTTTAGATGAAAACTGAACTAATATTGATTTGCTTTATTATATTTTTGTGTTTCTTTCCAACATTGTTAGTACACCACGATACATTTTTATCGCAAACTGGCCATCTCCTTACGATAATACTGGACCCCTTTCTAACGTCAATTAATACATACAATAAATACGGGACGAAATGGCTTAATTTAGAACCAGTTTGTTGTCAGTATCCAACTTTCACATCACTCCTTGTGGACTCATTTTTACTTCATGATACACACTTTGTCTATTTCAAGTAATATATCACTGATCCGACAATGGTACCGGTATATGGGAATCATTTAAAAACAAACAATTATGAAAAACATTATTTTTTCATCAATGGTTTCATTTACCATATTATTGAATTATTGTTTAAGAAGTCAATACAGATTTCTACTCTGTAATTATTCTCTTTTCGTTATGTTTCCAGTTGAACGGAGGTGAGGTCTTTTTGGTACTTATGGATGATGACGAAATATTATGGATCATGGGGAGATGAAAGGGAAGTTGGAATAGGTTTGTTATTATCAAAAACAAGTCCTTCTGTCGCTGAAGGTAGAAGTGTTTCAACCTGAGTTAATTTAATGTATATCTTCCAACCTGAGTTCATTTAAAGAGCGCATTCATCATGGATTCCAAACACAATTCTACCTGACCAGCTTGCTCCCTATTTGATAACAAACAGTGTACTAATTGAATAAAAATAGTCAATAACTGTCTATGACCGTCAGCTGTCTACGCTTTAGCTCCCAATTGATCGTTTATCACATATAAATATACTTTATTAATGCTCACATTAGAACATAATAAATAAACCAAACATATTTCATATTTATGGATATATTAAAAACAGTATGTTCAGTCTGATAGCGTTGACGTGATGGATTCGTCTGGTGTTTTTACAACAACCGAAGTGAAGTAACGGCCATTGCCCGGAATATTGCAATGTATCGTTTTATGCAGATTTATACAATGTTATAGTTAAACATATAAATAAGAGAATAAGTATAAATATTGTTCTTGAGCTGATCATTTCTAAAATGTCTGCGTATATGCTACATATTTGATGAATGGTTACAATCGGCTAATGAACTGACAAATTAAATACACGGGTTAATTTGACGACAAATGTTAGAAAGGGTAAGGGTAAGGGAAAGGTAATGAATCAAGGTAGTTATGCATAATTGGTAGAGGCGTTCATATTTTCCTTGCTAATATTCAGTCCTTTGAAATATATTTTGATATCATTTTTTGATAGTTTTATGATATCAAGCAAAACCCACGAGGTTTTATATATACGTACCTGTAGTGCTGGAGCTATCGTATTCTCCAAGGCCAACTAAACGATACTTAGTCTCTTCATCACTGATCCTAAACAGGTCGTACTTCGCAAAATAGGGATCTCCATTCACGTTGTTTAAATCAATGCGAAGCATGTAATCCTTTTGGTTAGTTAAGAGTGATATTTTATCATTGCCAAGCCAAAATTCCCTTTTCAGGAAACCAAAACCATCTCGGTAATCATCCCAGTCTCTGTAAAATTCTACGGAACCGTCGACCCGGCGTTGGAAGACCTGGTTTAGTTTCAAAACAAAAAAAAAGTCATATTTGGTTTCAAAATAATGAACAATTTGTACGATGTACCTTTGATGTGTATGACGTATCAGTGTGGTTAGTATATAATGGTTCGTCTTCCGTTAAACAGATACGGTAGCCTGTGCACCATTATTCTTTTTCTAACAGAATACATTGGTATCATATCATTTTTGCCCATATTGCAGTAATATGGCTGTAGAAACATTTGAAGGTAGCGAAAAACTGTCTCGCTATAAGAGAAAACAATCATACTTAGGATTATTAAAGGTTACTCGTGAAGTTATGTTAAGCGTTATTAGAAATACATATCTAAGACGGTAAATTTGAAACTAAGTAACGTTTTCCTGAGAATGATATCAAACTAAAAGATATGAATAAAGAATGCATGCCTTGTCGAACGAATCAGCACCTGTAACACACAGAATCTGTAAAAAGGAATCGCTTTTTACTGAACCATAATGTATAAAATATCAAAATACTGCAGCAGGCACGCTAAGTAGAAATGAATTAAGGCTAATATTATGTTATGTTCTTACCGTCCAGCCTCCTCCGTCAATTGAGTTATTACAGTAAACTTGAAAAGGTTCATTGGCTCCATCTGGCTTAATCAGATAAATTCCAGATTCAGAGGAACTCCCTTCACATTGGTCGTAAACTTCTTTACAATCTCGAGGATATTCTGGCTCTTGGTAAAAAAAGTAGGAGGAGTCTGAAGGAATGAAAGAGAAAAACTTGTAAGAAATGAATGCGATAAGTTTTAATGTGAACTACCAAACTCGATGTCCCGTTTACCGGTCTATCGATCAAATTGAAAATTACGGTTTTCAAAAACAAACAAAAACTGTTTTTCAAAATAATGAACACAAACCTTCCATACTGCTTCTTGCTTGGAAGAACAACATTGAAGTAAACATTGTAAATTCGTAAAAGAACATCAAATACACAGAAAAATCTTAAATGAAGTAACAGAATACACCCCCACCCCCCCCTCCCACCGCAAAAAAAAAGAATCCTGATAATTCTGGTAACTATGTCTATTTAATTTACAACGACAAAAGGTTGGCCTCCTTTTCACCACCGCGATAATTATTAAAAGGCTTCCAGTATGTTTCTTAACTTTTCAGCCAGTGTTAAAGCGTGTTGCTTTCGATTTTTAGATATTTTAGTTTTTTTTTTCACCAAATTACAAAACCCAGAGTACGCCTTTCAGTGAAGATATAATTATGACTTAGGGTAGGGTTCATATATAATTACCACATTAAGAAACGTAAGTAATAACGCATATTAACCAAAAATATGTGAAGACCCCAAAAGCAGAAATCACCATAACTGTCAAACAATATCATTAATATGACTGATCGTAAGTTTCTGTTTTTGATGATATTATTATAATAACGGTTCTTAATATAAAGTGAGATGAATACTGTATATGAATATATTCACCGATGGTTACTCTATAATAATAGTTTCCTAAAAGCATGAAAACCCAAATTAAAAATGTAAATTAAGTTACATTTTAGTTACAAATTAAGTAAACTAAAAAACCAGATAAATTCTAGTAGCTACGTTTGTTTAAGATTAATCGACAAATGTTGGTCTCCTTTAGACCACCGCGAAAAACGTTAAAAGGCTCTCAGTTTTTTCTAACTATAAGTTTCCAGCTAGCTTTAAAAACGGGTAAATTTTCGTTTTACAGTATTTTTTTGTAACCAAATTAAATAATCCGTCAGTTCGTCTTTATGTTAGGAAAGCATTTTAAAACATTTCAAACATGCGATGATGGTGGTATTGGTGCAAAGTTATTATTATCCTATCAAGAAACGGAAGTATAACAGCAAATCAAACAAATGTATGTAAAAAAACAGAAATCATAATAATTGTCATTAAAATCAATGATATCAATGATTCATAAAGTTAGATGAATACTATATATCGATGGGTACCTCTAAATTCAAAAATAAAATAAAAATTACATTCATACTTGCAATGGGCTTCTTTTGGACGCATAGTTCCCTTTTGAAAAATATTCATGTACAAATTCATTGAAAATAGAGAGAATTTTTTTTTAAAAAGGTTGATAAATTTTCTTACCTCCAGTGCTTCTTTTGTTCCTTCCAGAATTTTCCCGTCCAACATTCTAAAACGGAGATCATAAAATTGACATATAAAAATTAACATTCCGGTAGGTGGGATGGTCTCGTTTGTAAAGGGAACTCACCGCCGAAATAAGTTCAAGATTAGAAATTTAGATCCAAAACATTTGAAAGTTGCTGCTAATCTTTGGTTAAAGTTCAATGTTGTGAAATCAAGGATCGTTAACTTTGTTACCAGTAAGTCATCTTAATTATTTCACTGATAGAGAGGCAATCAATTTGACCCACTCGTGTGACAAGTTTCTGTATTATTCATTTTAAGATCTCTCTGTTTTACTCAGATATTAGCTTCTTTGTAGAACACATTACGGGAAATCTACAGACACTATTCCAACGCAATGTTCCAACACAGTTGAACTATACAGTCTATAATATATGTATAGAAGTTTCTCTAGGTCGAGACCTATTTTAATGAAAACAAAACGTGGTTCTCTTCGCTACTGTTTTGTCGTTGTGTTTACCTCTTGGCATGGCTGTTGGAAGACAAACAGTTCTTAAATATTTTGTTAACTATTCAGGTAACAGAGTGACTGCATAAACTAGTTATATTTTCAATGCCAAGCTTGCACTGTTACCCGTCTTGTGCAGGAAAATATGACACGCAGTATAGTATTCAACTCATATACAACTCATATACAACGTAGATATACCACAATATTGAATTATTCGCGATATTGAAGTAGGAAAGTAACTAAAGATGTTTCCTTTCCGTAGTAGAAAAAATAAACATGAACGTGGAACTATCAGCTTTTTGAGACTAAATAAAATTAGAAAGTACCAGGAAATTTGTAACTCAAAACTGAAAGATGCATAATACAGTTTCTGGACGTTAACAATGTTTCATAAAAAATATATATGATAATATGGACATGTTTGTGGTTAAAGTAAAACAGATATACGACTATTATATAGCTTTGTTGAATGAACTATCGTTTCATGAGTAAGATATGTTAGGATTTATGAAAATATTACGAATTGACTTATATATATATATATATATATATATATATGCAAAGAAATATAAAGAGATATGACTCATAATTGACAAATAAGGAGTACTGTTTTAGAACATTTACTGGAATTATCGGTCCTCCTCGAACCTTCGTCAGCAATATTTGGCAGTGTATAAATAATGGAAATTACAAAATGTAACACAATGAAAGTATGACGCTAGGTAAGTGTAAGTGGCATTGCTGGAAATAGAACCAAATTAACCATGACTATAAATTAAGGGGATTAAGGAGCAAATAATAGGAAGAACAGATTACATGTTTGTAGAACTAATAGTTGTTAAGGGGTGCCAAATCTTTGTTGAGGCCGGTGACGTTAGACTTAACACGAAAGATCCTATCGATTTATGTTCGTTTACGTTCAGTTACGGATGTTAGGACTTTGGGAGAATGTTTATGAAGATTGTAATGTTCGGAAACGGAGAATCATGCAAAATTTCACGAATAGACTCTTTGTGATTATTGAAAAGTAAGCGGAACCGGGAACCTGTTTCACCTACAAGATAACCCTCTTTGCAAAGTACACAGTAGAATATGTAAATCACATAATCAGGATTACAAGAGAGGGAAGGGGGTCTGAGATCATATAGTCAACATTGAATATATATATATATATATATATATATATATATATAAATGCGTTGTAAATGATTCTAGTTAAATTAATAATTTTCGTATCTCTAAGCCATTTCTGCATTATGTTATTTGATTCTTAGTTACTTTAATCGCCTTTTTTTTTTGCCCACATTAACCTTGAAACCTAATTTAAATTTTTAGACAGTTTAATGATTTATCTAAAATAGTAGTTAGTATGGTGGGTACTCTCTCCACCCAGTATGGACAATTTTTTTTCTATACTGTAGTGTCATGTCTCGCTTCACAGTACTCGTATTGTCAGTATGAGCAGTATGAATATTGGTGTACAGTTTAGAGAGGAATTAACATTAGGAAACTGGCTATTTTTCCCCATCAAGGTTCGGTTTGCTTAGTAAGTAATACCATCTTGAACTTAAAGCCCATATTTTGTATTTGATAGTAATAATATATAATAATATTGAAAACTCCCTCATAAAACAAAATATATTCGATACAGTTTATTACTATTTTAGCTATATGGTATAATTATTAAGTTACAGAGTGGTTTTCGTACATCATATTAATCAATGTTGAGTTTGAGAAATTGGAAAACTTCAACGCACTGATTACTGATCAAGACAATACTTTATCATCAAGTGTAATATTCGCTTCCCGTGTTGTTTAAAATATTGTAATGGATTCTTCACTGCTTTCGCGACGTTTTCAAATGTTTCCAAAGATAAAAGCGTATTTGACTATTTTAATGCAAACTATTTTCTTAACATGAACTAATACCTTTCGTCCAGCAGAATTGTTAATACAAAGCCTTATATATTCTAAAAAATCGGGAGATACATACTTATTTGAAAGAATTTTTTTCAGGCTGTTATTACTAAATACAATGCAACGATCATATGAAGCATACTAGACCATAATATATTATTTGATACAGTCTCGGTAATTAACAAAAATGTATCATATTCCTTTTGAGTAATACGATGAACTTCAGCCAGATGTATATGACGTATATTTTGGAAACTTGATAAAATTAGATCGTCAAGATTTTTTTTGTAATGTTTTTCAAGTGTTATTAAACGACTTTGAAATTCTACCACGGTTTCCTTGATGACATGTCAAGGAAGGGACGCTCTTAGAACACGTCGGGAAACAAAATTATGGATTCTATTGATATAAACAATGAGTCTCGAGGTAGAATAAATAAATTTCTCTGTAGTGGGTATCCTGATTAGATATTCACAACTGTCAAATTCATTGTTTAGTGTATTTACAAATTAAAACAAGTCAAAGCAACTATATATTTTTTAACTTGAAACATCTATTCTGCTTTAGTCTTAAATCTAATTTAAGGGAACATATCTAATATATTTGAAATTATTCGTTCATATTTACTTGAAATATAGAAGACAATCGTTAGAATATTTAATATTTTTTTGATTAATAAATATGCATGATTTAAGTCATCATTTAACTATTTGATCTAACCTACCTTTGCGGTTAATGAATAAATGTTAAGTTTTATCGATTCCTTCCACTAGTTCCTTTTATTGTTTCAATGCATTAAGTTATTGGTATTGCACTGTACCATGTATCTAGCAAGTCACCTTCCTTCAATCCTCCATTTTTTGTTATATCTTTGAATTGCCTAAATGGATGTTCGAACTGTGATTGTACAATAGTATTGTAGTACTATCTTGGTAGCAAGTTAAATATGGCGAACAAGAATAATTTCAATTAATACTTTGTTAAGTTATCCACAGTTACATCCTTACATATATCATTACTATTTTCAATTTTCTGTAATCAAATACGGTTTATTTGCTATGGTAGAAGGTATAATTAAAGCCCATTTGAAAGTGAAGTCGTTGTCAATCTTACATTGTTTATTACTGTCATAAAGATCGGCATTTCTATCATGGTTTTGGTGAAAATAACTGATGTTTTAACACCCCTTTTGAAACCTCGCTCTAATTTTCCAATATCTTGTTGTCAAATTTCTGATTTTGTTATTGCGTAAAGGAGAGAGCTCAAAATGAGAACTCTAGAGTATAATATTTATTAAATAAGTTGGTTTAAGTACAAAATAGCAAGATTTCAAAGATAGAAAATACATCTATCAAATCACGAAAATGAGCATGGTAATGAACAACTGGCAAATTAATATTTAAAGTACGAAAATAATTTCAAGTAGAAAATAATTTATCACAATTAAAATACAACTTCAAATTTAAAAATTTGATAAATGAAATTTTAAACTTACGTTTTCTGCTTGAAAAGCTGGAATTTGCGAGAAAAGTCCACAAATAAGAAATGTTAGAATGAACTGCATCGTGGCGATTTGTTCTGGTCTTAACGATTGCAAATCTCAAGAAGGAATGAAGTAAACTTTCTGGCAGCGAACCAGTTCAACCCCTTTCTGAGCATATCCTGCGTACTGTGACGTGGTTGTTGACACGTGTCACCGAAGAGATGATTAACCATTTACAATTAAACGACTTTATGATAAATCAAATTATTATTAGAATCAAAATATATTTCAAGATGTCTATAGATGATCGCTTCAATAAATGTGAGTGGGATGCTGGATACTTATGACTCCGTGATAGAAAGAGGGAGAGAGAGAGAGGGGTGGGTGGAGGTGGGTGGAGGTGGGTGAAGAGAGAGAGGGGCAAAAACAAGCAAACAACAGTGCTCTTAAGCATTAGACGTTATCGCATCTGAAAAGCATCTCTACAATCATGTGATAAAGATGTCACAACTGAAATTAACCTTTTTTGCCAAAATTACTTTTCTGACATTCGATGGTATTTTGTAAAGTTTCAGCCTATCTTTGATTAAAGTAAAGGTATCTTCACTTAAAATGATTTATTGTGGTGCTAACACCACGTGCCTGATAAGACAATGTCGTGTGATATGTCTGTTCATATTGTGTTTTGATTCGGTATTACAGGCATAAACCTTACCCGTATAAGCATTAAGCACAAGTTATACACTGTTTTGATTCTCTAGTTTTGAAGTAAAGGAGGCAATTAATAAAATATCCCGTCAAAATATCAAATCGTCAAAGAGTGTTAGAATATATTACGAGTATTTAACCAGTGCCAATTGACATTGCGTAATGTGCTTGTCATTGATCACCACAATGTTAACCCATAGACTTGAAGAATACAACGGCAACCAAAACTCAATGGCGTTCTGCCAATATCAAAGGTGGATCACTGACGTGCACTGCAAGCTTAGAAAAGTGGAAAACATCCTTACTTAAGTTATTATAATAATTGATATAATCTTGCTGTTCAAATCACACAGGCCTATTGTAAAGAAGATATGAATGAATTATAACGAACGATTTACTACAGGTATTTCACATGTTAATATAGGTCATCCTGAAGCCGTGTGCACTCTATGTTCCTCTTGATACACTGGCGTGGTGTAGTGGTGGTAGTGGGGCGGGAGGCTTAATATGTTAAGTCGTTTAGGTAAAGGTGTCACTTTGAGAAAATTGGGCAAATTGGAGGGTTGATTAAAAACATCAAAGTAGTGTTGCATCTTTTGAGTCAATGTTTCAGAATTCTCGACTGTTTAGGTTATACCCTATACAAGTTATATATTTATGTACTGTACACTGGGAGTATGTATAATATTCTTTCTGCCAGTGAGTATGAGAATTGGGTGGGGATGGGGGTTTCCCCTGGTGTATTTGCTAAAGTCTCCCTCTGCCATAGAAGTACACTACAAATACTGTATTTCGTACTAAGTCTCACATCACCGGTCGCAACAAAGACTACCACTTCCAAAAACATACGTAATCGGTTCTAACTCTTCTTTGTGCCTTAATGTACTTTGGATGTAGTCATAGCTTATTCAGCTTTTGATCCCCTCCCCACCCCCCCCCTCCACTTACTCTCCTCCTTCACAAATCTTTCAATAATGTGTAATACTGCCATCAGTATACGCTTGTTCTAAGCGCTAGAGACTGTCAATAATTCTCTGACTGCGTAGAACCTGTTTTTTTTTGCTTTAAGGTAGTTTGGTATCTAATCCTTTTGATTCCTTCATTGGCTTTACCCACATTATTATCTGTTCATCCAGTTCATTACAATGCTTAATTGGTTCACGAGTTAGCTATTAACTGGAGCGCTACTTTCACCCTGCTCAAACATTTATATGATTATTAGTATTGTAACGGAAATGTATCCCTTTAAGTAATTTGTTATTGTAATATTCGTTTTAGGATTGAGCGTTCCCTCGGTTCTACCCGTCGATGGCCTCTCTCTCTCAAAACATGTGTAGAGCTTTTGCGAGTTGCAGGTGGGGACAGCCAATGAAAATCGTACCCCTGTTTTGTTTGTAAACTTTGCTGAATCAGCACCCGAATTTTGAGATGTTTCCCATGTTCAGGCGCGTATCCAGGATTTTCAAACCCGGGGGGCGCGAATTACTATCTAAGCGGAGCGCCACCATCGGTTGGCGCGCAGCGTACAAGAAAATTTCTTGTTTTGAAACCCCCCCTGATCACCGGAAACGGCACTTCTCGGCTTGAAATGACCAACCAGATGTACACTTTTTGCCTGAGAACCAGGTATTTCCTAATAGTTTTTTTTTTCCATCCATTACCTTTTTGAAGTTTGTCAACCCGGCACACATCATGTTCGACCTGATGGCATCTCCTGTGGGTCTTTGCTTTTGTAGGTGATTCTACGTCGCGGCCCACAATACCCGTCAGCCCCACTTTTCAAGGTTTTAAGCCCCATATTTGTTCAGAATTTGAAAATTCACATTTCTCGTGAATAAACTCACTTGAAAACATACCCATAATGTTGTACAAAATTTCATCTATGGACAACCAATATAGAAAAACTTCCTTGAACCCCTAACAGACCGGTCAAAATTGCACGAGTAGAGGGAAGTGTGATGCAGAATGTTGGTGAGAAAGTTTCGAAAATTCAGACACAGTTAATTTCTTGGTGTACAAACATTAAAACCTCTTATAACGGCTATTATAAAACTTGGTTGAAGGAAATGAAAAAATAGCAGATATTTCCGAAAGCGAACACTACACACATAGGCGTAGGAGGCGCGGCGGCAGTGGCGGAGCTAGGGGTATTGGTCAGGAGTGGCGAGAATGGTCTGTAGGAGCGCTTTCGACACTATCTAAGCGGAGCGCCACCACTGGTTGGCGCGTAGCGTACAGAAAATTTTTGAATAAAGATACTCCCTAGATCGCCGGAAATGACCCTTTCCGGGCCTGGCTAATTTGCAGATAAACGAAGAATAAGGTGTCATCGCCAAATGACACCAAGAAAATGTGACAAATGTCAATAAGTAGATGAGAGCGCAATAAAAGAGTTAATAATCTAGAATAAGTAAAAAGTGGTAAAGAGCTGAAAAAGGCGCCAGCAGTCTATTTGAGTCCGTCAGCGGGGGGGGGGGCATCCACCCCCCGACCGTATGGACGCTCCGCCACTGCGCGGCGGGGGTGCAGCCCCTAATTCTCCATTACTAATGTAAAAGAGAGTTTTGACCTAATTGGACCTCCATGCTTTTTATACATCTACATGAGACATGTCGTTGTTTACATTAGCATCCCGCGAAATACTGCGCAATTTGAACGGACCGTACGGTACATGATGGCATGCGATGTAATAACCGATGCTTGCTTATATGATATTGACATGGAGACATTGAACGCGCGCTCCGCGCGCGAAAATTTTTGGTTATTTTTTCAGGCAAGTCGGACAGTTTTGAGGCTTTTCATCCTGGAACGCAAATTTTCATGCTCACTGATATGATGTGATATCTGCTGTTTGCGTTACAAATTCGAACAGGCGCGTAGCGAGGAATTTGCCAAGGGAGGGGCGAAGCCTGTAGGCAAATTATCTAAGCGTAGCGCCACAATAGGTTGGCGCGAAGCGTACAAGAAAATTTTGGCCGAAAATGCCTCCCAGATCGCTGGAAATGGCACTACCCAGGACCATTTGTTAGCGCGAAGCGTACAAGCAAATTTTGGCCGAAAATGTCTCCCAGATCGCTGGAAATGACACTTCCCAGGCCTTGTAAGTTGCCTCTAAGCACTTTCTATTTTGAAATTACTTAGCGATATCATTTAAAAAAATGCTGAATGGGGGGGGGCGGGCGGTCGCCCCCATCCCAAAATGCGTCATGTTCCCCGACGACAAGGTCGAGTTCGAGACCAGCCACAGTTGGTTTCATAGCACAATTCTACACACGCGTTATGATAGACCATATATAGTATATATATAGATCATTAGTGAGAGAGGAAAATGGAAACGTCAAAAAATGGAGTTGTCGGTGTAAGGGGTAGGGTGAGTCACACTTTTACAAAATCATTGATCCGTCACTGGCTACCCTTCAGCGCTGTAATGATGTCACTGTTCCTCTTTCTCTCCCCGGTGTCTTCGCGTTTTTCTTTTACTCCCTCCTTTTCTCCTTTTTCTCTCTTTCTTCTTTTTCTTTTCCCTTCCTTCCTCTCCTCCTCCTCTTTTTTCCCCTCTTTTTTCCTTTTTTCTTCTCTTTTTTTCTCTCCTCTTTTTCTTACCCGGGGGGCGCGCGCCCCCAACGCCCCCCCCCTGGATACGCACCTGATGTTAGTGGTAGCGCAGATTGTTTTATTAGTTTGAGCTCACCACGCTCACGCGGTATTCGAGATTGGCCTCTGACGGAGAGAGAACCGAGAGAACGCCTATTTTCTGTAAGTTGCTACCACTTCACTGGCATATTTTTGTTCTATCACACGATTATGTGCTTGGCATGACTTCTAGGTTTAATTGTTTGTCTTAGGAAAGATTAAATCGGGAATCATTGGGGTGACGGGGGTTATTTTTTTTCGTACACCTAGGGAATTGTAAGAAAATTATCGTTGCGCTAAGTGCATTGAAGTAGCAAGAAACTAGGGTGTATTTTTAGGACGTCATATTTGTTGTCACATTCTATAGGGGGTTCGATAATTGTAATTTCGACTTCATTAGGAGGCTCACAAACGCTATACCGTGTGTTTCATGTGGGCGTTTGTTTTATTTATATCTTTTGTGTTTTCTTAAGCAAAGCAAGTAGTGAGAACGACTAGAGTCAACAAACGCTAGTATTATCCTTCATTTGTAAATACTTTTACCCACGTACTGGTTCGGTTGTGATCTCGAAAAGAGATATTTTATTTAGTAATATAAACTGGTTAAGTCTTTAAGCCTGTTGTTGAGTAAGTCCCAATAAAATATCTTGTATGTCTCCACGAGTTAGTGTAACTGCGTAACTGCGTAAGTGCGTAACTGCGTAAGTGCGTAAATGCGTAAGTGCGTAGTTGCGTAACTGTGTAACTACCTAACTGCGCAACTTCCTAAGTGCGTAACGGTGTTACTGCTTAAGTGTACAGACAGTTCCTGTTATCCTGTACCATTTCTATTAACTGCTTATCTGTAAAGTCTGTCAATGCCATAATCTGTGGTAAATTCATGTGCCAGTGAATCAAAGATCAACGTAATAAATCAATAAATAAGCGATCAACCAGTCATCAACCTCTTCTCCGATTTTTGTCTTGATATGTGTTGAAGATTTTTATTAGTTCAAGCAGCTGGACTTCGGGGACACTGGTCAACGTTACAGTATATTAGAGTCCACCGGACTCCTTATATGAATATATTGCCATTTGATGTATGATAGTAACATTATTAGATAGGCTTCGCCAAGAGTTTTCCCACTTAGATATTACCAAAGTTACCCACAAATAATCATGAAATAGGTTCTACCGTTGCACAATATATGAGGCATAAAAAAAAAATAATAATAAAATGACGCATTTTGCGCCTCTGACGAAACTATGTCTTTCTTCTCGACCAGGAGAAACCAGTCGCCTCAATTGGCACCTCAAATTGGCTGCGCCTCCCGCTCCTCGGATTCAGCGGCGACCCACCGTTTCCGATCTGGTAGGCCATGGTATTCAGCCTCTGGCCCAATTTAACCGACGAAAACTATATGGGTCCCACATGGGTTATACTTATTAACCATGCAGATAAATCCCCGTTATGGCATTGCATGTATATATTTCTTTATATCATGTACGAAATGGTGGTATACAAAGTGTGTACTTGATAACAGTTATCCCGGTCACTTGTCTATAACATATAATATTTAAGCCAGTAATTTTTTTTTTCAGATATCACTATATGAATTACTATACACAAGTATATGATACCCCTTTATATATACGTGCAGTATTACCGTTTAAATTGTTACCAGCATATCTGTGACGATATTATGACACCATCGGATTTTATGTATGCAAAAACAATATTACTCGTCGCTGGGCTTGGCTTCTGCCATTACTGAAACAAGATGGCACAAACTGAAAACAAGGTAGGTGCGACGTTTAATTGTTTCGTTGCAATTACGACAACACGCGTACGTGTTTTACAATTGGTTACTATAGTTTAGGTTGGTTGCTTAAGTGTTAACACTTTTTTAAATTGCGGCAACGGGTTTTCTGGTTATCCTGATACAGATTATAAAGTACACATAATTGTTACCCAGTATATAGGGTATATGATTTAAAAAGCGAAGCTTTTCTGCCAAATAAGCGGATCCTCTAGAACAAACGTTCGTGTACAAATGATAGACAACTGTAATGAAAGTGAGGGAATTCTGCTGTAAATGATTTATTTATCAAATCTGCAATTGCTTAAAATCGAGTCAAATGTTCATTTCCATGATTGTATTAATACTTTAGTTAAGATTATTGCCTTTATTCTGCTGATAAAATATGTTAAATGTTTTATTTTTAAAATTGTGCCTGATGTGCACGCCCTTCTACGTCATCCGTATAACCGAACGTAACAAATCAGAGTTGTTGGGCTTAAAATTGTTCATAATTTACATTGTAATATTATCTCGCTTAGATTAGATCGTCGCATTTTCTCTCTTTATTTTTGATGAACGAATCTAATTGTAATACATAATATAGCAACGTTACCGTCTTGTTGTTGACAGCTATTTGATAATGTGTGATGTTTTCATTGTGGTTCTTGGATTTGAGCCAAGCAGTAATCCCACTAAAATTAGAGAAGAATTTGAATATTTGTTTCAGAGATCCTTTGCTTATCATGGCACAGTATTCACAAAGTTTCAAGCTAGGATGTTGATTTCAACTTTCTAGATCTCTGTTACGTATTACTCATGTTTAGTACACGGAAGTCTACTTGGGAATTGTGTTTTAATTTCATCAAATTGTAACGTTCAATGTATACTACGTAATATTGTATTACAAACGTCCTCCAATCTGATGGTACCATGTATATTCACGGATAAAGAAACAGATATGTGTACGGTACACGGAAACACTGGTGCTTTGTTTCACAGGGATTGCATCCACAATAATGAAAGTATAGGGAAATAGGTTGATAGGTTTGCAATCGCTGAACAAAAATCATAACATCAAAAACGGTTAGTAACTTTATTCTTGGGATCAGTCAGCCAGTCGCAATAAGCTAAATGCTTTATTGTGATATTAATATTGAGGAGTATCTAGCCATGTTGAAGTTTAGTACTATGGGTCAGAGAAATTCAAAGTAAAATTCCAACCACAGCTCAAACGTGATTTTCCGATCAGAACTGTATATGTATTAATAGAAATATTGTTATAAAGCCAGCGGCGGATATGGTGCCTGGTGTCGTTGATTAAGACTCCTCATGTAAGGGGGTGGTGTCTATGGGGGGGGGGGGGGCTTCCTCCTTAGGTGTAGGCCCGCTATTGTGGTAATAACTATTTGGGAACTCTCTTGTGTGAGGTTGTGTGAAAGTCATTTACAACTCCCACTCCAACCTGGTCATATGTGGCTGTAAGCATCTGGTAACAAACCTGTACGGAGAGCCAAACGTTCCATTATTGTAAAAACTTGTAACAGCATGACCCTACTACATTGGTCATGTAAACACTGCTTGTTAGATACAAATTTGACATCATGCTATAATTTTGGAACATTGGCGCGTACGGAGAGCCAAACGTTCCATAAATGTCCATTCGAAATCAACATGTTACAATTCCTTATGAACATGTCATGCTAATGTTGAATTTGTCCTGTTGATGGACGTAATGACATATTGTATTTTGTTTCGAAATGTTCATGTAGAATTGTTACATGTTGATATCGATATATATATTAACTTGGACACTTCACTCTCTTTATGGAACGTTTGGCTCTCCGTACACCAGGTGTAAACCAAATAGCTGCTCTGTTTTCAATGAAACTATGCTTACCATCCTTCTATAGAGAGAGAGAGAGAGATTCTCAGATTGATAAACGATGAGAAAGTTTGTTTTGGCTCCAGTTGTAGCAAGTAACAATATGAATATCACAAGTTTGTACAGTAAATAAACAATGCCTGATTTTGTTGGATGCAGAAACTTTACCGCGATGCCATCGAGATCAACTGTATTGAGATTTATGAGACAGAGTGTACACTTGAACTGTCGATGGTTTGGTACCGGTATCATATATATATATATATATATATATATATATATATATATATATATATATATATATTTATTAATTGTTTTCCTCTTCGCAAGCCAACGGTCTTTCCGGCCGACGAGTTTGACCCAGCTAAAGACGCGGATGCCTTGAGCGATGCCTTCAAGGGTTTTGGTGAGTTTAAAGAAAATGACATTAAAGAATATCATGCAAAACATATTAAAATTACACAAGTTTACACATGTTTTATAATACTAATTACAGCTATAAAATTGCCCCCATATGTGGTATGTTGTATGTTGTCAGGGTATGTTGTATCCTGTATATATATGACAACATCGATAGTACAAGCAGTGTTAGATAACCTTACATGTTGAGGGATGCAATGATGTCATTCTTTTCTAGAAGTCATTTCATAAACCTATGAAACATTGATGTGCTTACGAAGAATTTCTCATTACTGCAATATTATTTGCCTCAAGCAAGGGCGTAGGAACCGGGGGGCTGGGGGGCGCCAGCCCCCCCAGTGAAAAATATGGAGGGGCGGAAGTATCATTCCGCCCCCCCCCCGCTTCGCAAGTCAGAAAACTCCTTTTTATTTCCAAATGAGAACAAAATCTCATTTGGAGCACCAAATTGCATCTAAGGCCAGGTGAAAATGCAAAATTATATACAAAATGGAGTGGGGTGGGTTGAAGTGTGCTATATTGCACCAAATTGCATCTGAGGCCACCTGGAAATGCAAAAAAATTCCAAAGGGGAGGGGGAAACCCCCTCCCCTTAGACCCCTCCCCCAGGCCGGCCATCAGTCTTCAGCCCCCCCCCCACTCAAAAGTACCTTCCTACGCCACTGGCCTCAAGTATATTATTATTAAAAAGAGAATACATTATTCTGTATCCTTTATTTCTCCGGGCCTCCGGACCCCGTGGCTGCCTCCTCCTTCCCCCTCCACTCCTGACCCCCTTCTATTCAGGCATGGTCCAACCGTGCGCTGTTACACCAGGTGGTCTGTTGAATTCACATTTTCATTTAAGAACATATAAACACTGCATTCCTAACAATCTCGAACTTAGATGACGTAAAGTACCATTCTTGAAAATACACTAGGATTAATTAATCTCGAGATTATTAGACACTAACACATTACGTGTCTATCCGTACAAAGGGTTGCAGTTTAATAACATGGGTATGGACATGGTACATTCTATACTGATTGACTATGGAGTTAGATCTTTTCATTTTACTGTCTGTGTGTTGTTAACTTTGCTTTCACATTATGGATTTATGATCGTATACATTTAAAACGTGTGTAATTACTTCGGTATTGGTTTCTTGTTGCAATTACTATTTCTAATGTATCTCATTACTTGATCGGGGGAATTCGACAGGGAAGGTATAACGGGGAGGCAGCAATAGGGAGGGGGGGGGGGGCTTGGGAGTGGGGGGAATCAGGAAAGCTAAGGCACGTCCAAGACAACCCTTCCTATATTTATGACATCCGGTTATAAAGGACTTACATCCGGTAAATTGTTTTTTTTTATTTGTTTTTTTATTCTCTTTTAGTGTTATTTTGGTTTCTTTGCTTGGTCTTTAATCTTGATTAGCTTATTTTGTTTCACACGCTGTAATTGATTTTTTAATCATGATTCCCAGGTATCTCTGTTTTTCGTGTTGGAACAAAGGATGACGTCATCATATCGATATTTACTGGGAGATCATGTGATCAGAGACGAAAAATTCAGGACATTTACAATGAAACATACCAGAAGGTAAGATATATATAAGTCAAATGCCACGTGATAATTTGGTAACTTTATGTGGACATTCAAAAATACGTTTTATTATGTTACGCATATGTCTACATTTTTTGAAGTAGTAACACTTTGTATAAAAAGTGATAGCAACACTTCGGGTATACATTAAAAGTATGAAGGATATATAATATACAATCAATGATAATTTCCATTATTTGATAAACCATATTGTATTTCTATGCACCCTATACACACAGTTACTACGGTAAATCTTACAGTTTTGTACCACAGTAAAATTGCTATAATTCGGTAGCATGTGCTATTAGGATTACAGTAAGAACTGAGGATATGTGTAATTCCAACAATCCAGTTGTTTGGGATTTGTTGGAATTACAAATATCCTCAGTTCTTACTGTAAACATAATAGCACATGCTACCGATTTATTAGACTTGTCAGCACGATACAGTATTCACTGTGGAACAAAACGTTAGATTTACAGTAGTTACTGTAATCTATGTGTGAATCGGTTGTTCTATCATAACACTTATTTTGAGATAATATTCTATTAGTCATCTCTGGTTGATTACTTAAAAGGGACTAGAAAGATAATCCACAGTCTATAAGATCAGCATTTAACGAAAAAGAAACAACAACAAATTCTATACGAAGCCATTAAAAGTGACAAAAAATACCCTCAACATAACACCTTTAAAATTAGTAAGATTTATTATTTTTTGACTTTGAGTTATTAATATAAGATAAACTTATAAAATAATCAATATCATGTAGTTCAATTATTAATTATTAACAGTTATAAATTACTGCAATTACAATGATAAATATTATATTAACATAAGAATTAATATGAAACATATATTATCAATAAAAGACAATACATTTGCGTATACAATTAGATCGATTGACGTGTAGCTTCGATCTGGATGTAAATGAGACTGTCAGTGTTAGAGTTAAGTTTCAGTTTTATTTTCTGACAAATCAAATGTAAAATTAAGTGGAATGTGATCCTTTTAGTACCGTCACGCAATGTTTGAAGTCGCCTACTCGCATATTAATATAATATCACGCAATTACTGTTATGATTTTGTTATGTATTTAGTGCTTGGTAGACGAGCTACATTCAGAACTGAGTGGTAACTACTTGCAAATTATGGAAAGTATGCTTGATAAGCCTGATCAACTCCGAGCGAAGAGAATAAAAAAACTCATCCACACAAAGGTAAAACGATTAAGTCATTTCACTTCTTTCTTTCCCTTCTACGTGTAAGGTAGCATACGCCCATTAAATACCCCATTGACTTTCACACTAAATTACAAAAGTAATGTGGTCTTGTAAGTCTAGATAAAGGTTCTCACTAGCTAAATGCTACCATTGACTTACACACTGAATCACAAAAGTGATGTGGTCTCTAAGTCTAGATAGAAGTTCTTACTAGCTAAATGCTATACCCATCACCGGATAGCTGACAAGTTGGCCTTTCATGGCACTATCAACTTTCCGTACCATGACTATGTAGATTTTTTGCTATCCGAGCCGGAAGTTTTCGTCACTTGTAAACAAACCTCTTCACTCTTCGTACGCTGCTCCTGGGAGGCCTTAAGGGGTCTAAAATTGCCACAATTGACCCAATTGTTTCACAACAATTACTTCCATTCATGCTCTTCAACATGCAATCCACAAAAACTAGATCATGATTGATAACAGTTCAAATGTCCTTCTGCTGCATTTTGGCACTTTTCCTAAAGGAGAACAATTGAGCGGATGGATATAGACTCTTATAGGAGTATGCCACCATTAAATACGTTCATAGACCGTGTCATGCATGGTACTAAAACGGTAAATAAACATGGTCCAAAACAAAACAAATCCAAACAACACCGTGACGGTACAGACAGCACAGTTGGTGTTTCATGTTATGTAGGATAATGTGTGTCAACTGTGGCACTGATGCTAAAAGCGGTCAATTTCCCCTTTCTATTATTACAGTATATAGTTGGTAACAAAGAAATCAGCATACACTTAAGCCTATAAACTTGAACACCAAAATATATGTTTTAGTTTCATGTAGTCATGTAGACGTTACCTAAAGTTACCTACAATTGCCTGAAGAAAATTTATTTTTAACTCCCCCCCCCCCCCTCTCTCTCTCTCTCCAAAAAGTATCGAAAAGTTAAAGAAATGTTATAACTAAAATAAATATATATTTTACAGGTTAATTTGCCTGGAAGCCTCAGTACGGATGTAGCAGTCTTGGAAATTATTTACCCTCTTACCCCAGCGGTATGTATACTTTGGCTGGATTATGCATGTGCTCGACGATTCCGTGTGTACCTTAGTGTATAACCCACAGTAAACGTTACCTGCAGTATTTGGATTTCACATTTTCGTGAAAAGAGGGGAAGTTCACTTTTAAATGGATGAAAGATGAATATATTTTTAGGATCCCTGGCGAACTGATGCATCGAGATGTCTAAAAATCTGCTGTGTTGTCATAGATGAACATTTGGTTCCTATATTTGGGTAAAACTCGAAATTATAAACATTTTGACTTGTTACTCATGTTACCATTTCCAGCCTTTTAGGTGGATTCCCTGAAACTTTTATCAATTGGATTAACTTTAAAATTTATCTTTTGAATTTCTTTACTCACAGATTTATCATTTTAAGGTTTAATAAAGAAAAAAAACATTATTTTCTCTTCTAGAGATATAGTTCATACAGAATCTCTGAATAAAAGTAATTTGATCGTATTATAGTCATATTTCATCATGACATCATTGCGACAAAAAATATATATATTATATTTCTTGTCGCAATGATGTCCTTGTGACAATATAACATAAATGAAATTTAAACGAATACATGGAGTTTCAGTCCATGTAGATTTAAGTAAACTGATACATAGAGGAAGAAAGTGTAAAGTCATTCTCTTCCAGAACAACCAATATAATCACAAACCAATAAAATATATTTCCAAATTCTACTAAATATTGAAATATTCCGCCTTCTGAATTATTTTCAATAGATTATCTAATTGTATGTCATTTCATCTTTTGTGTTATAAAATTTGAAATTTTCACGACGCATTCTACAGCCTGTGTTGTTGTCTTGTTTGGAAAGAACCTATACTTATATTAGTTATGATACATGTCCGAATCTCTTCTGTACACAGGAAATAAACACGTTGGTAATTGCCTATGCAGACGGTAAGTTTTTTTTATATAATTCCAATATTTTTATAATTTGATTTAGTTTAAAAAATGTACAATTTCAATGTTTCACTTGTTACAAAGAAAAATTGAGTATATATATAAAAAAATAAAATGAACAAAATTGTTAGTGATTTCTAAAACAAAGCCAGTTTTCGATATGCTAAACCAGGAGTGGATTACTGAAACCAATATGAATGATATATGTTTGATACTTTGAAATGTAATTTAAACTATCAAATTTGATATATTTTGATACCGATACGGATACACTTTTTTGTCAATTATGATATATTTGAAGAAGAAACAAACACCTGATGATGTTTTATATTTACGTTGAAAAGTTTCTCATATTAACTATTGATTTTTTTTCGTTTTTCTCTGATTTTGTTCTCAAGCATTTCAGGTAAACCTGATTGAAGATATTGATGAGAAAGTTGACGGTGATTTTAAGGATACGCTGAAGCACATTCTCCAGGTATCTATACTCTGTAAATTACATAGAAACAATTAATGCAACATAAATAAATATATATATATATATACTCTGTAAATTACCTTCAACCATTTTAGACTAATGCAACATATGTATACTATCTTAATTACACAGAAACAATTTAGACTAATTCAGCATCTATATATTCTCTAAATTACATAGAAAGAATTTAGGACCAATTAAGACTAATGCAACATATGTATACTATCATTCTGGCATTAAGTTACGTTTGATGTTGAGCGTCATCTCGCCGTTTGGCCCTATAAAGAATACTGTTATCGAAGAATTAGATTTTCCCCAATGCTTCATGAATAACTTGACTCCTAACTATATGTAGGGACCATTCTCGTCCTCATAACTGTTTCCTTGAAAGTTTGAAGATAATTTATGACAAAGTCTGCAGTAAAATGACATTTCACGTCACAAACATAAACACTGCAACTGTTTTAATATTTCCATATATGAAGACATGGGCTTGGTATTAGTATTTATGCTTCATCAAATTTAAACAGTTTCATTTCTGTATGAACTAATGGAAAAATCTCAGGAACGAATACAGTTTTACAATGTAGCAGTGTATGCACTGTATAATGTATCCAAGGCGAACATATTCCGATGTAACATGACATTGTACTCATATTATACCGGCATTTGTTTTATCATGTTGATAATAATCAAAGCCACGGCAGGCTGTAAGAGACACTGCAACTGTTGTTGTATTTCCATATATGAAGACATGGGCATAGTATTAGTATTAATGCTTCATCAAAGTCAATCAGATTCATTTTTGTTCGAACTATTGAAAAAAATCTACGGAACAAATACAGTTTTACAATGTAGCAGTGTATACACTGTCTAATGTATCCAAGGCGAACATATACCGATGTAACATGACATTGTACTTATATTATACCGGCATTTGTTTTACCATGTTGATAATGATCAAAGCCACGGCAGGCTGTATAAGACACTGCAACTGTTGTTGTATATCGATATATGAAGATATGGGCTTATTATTAGTATTAATGCTTCATCAAAGTCAAACAGTTTCAGTTCTGTTCGAACAATTGAAAAATCTACGGAACAAATACAATGTAGCAGTGTATGCACTGTCTAATGTATCGAATGCGAACTTATACCGATGTAACATGACATTGTACTCATATCATACCGGCATTTAGTTTACCTTGTTGATAATAACCAAAGCCACGACAGGCTGATATGTATAAGACACTACAATTGTTGTTGTCTCACCATAAATGAAGATATGGGCTTAGTATTAGTATTAATGCTTCATCAAAGTCAAAAAGTTTCAGTTCTGTTCGAACTATTGAAAAAAATCTACGGAACAAATACAAAGTAGCAGTGTATGCACTGTCTAATGTATCGAAGGCGAGCTGATACCGATGTAACATGACATTGTACTCATATCATACCGGCATTTAGTTTAGCTTGTTGATAATAACCAAAGCCACGACAGGCTGTATAAGACACTACAATTGTTGTTGTCTCTCCATAAATGAAGATATGGGCTTAGTACTAGTATTAATGCTTCATCAAAGTCAAAAGGTTTCAGTTCTGTTCGAACTATTGAAAAAAATCTACGGAACAAATACAGTTTTACAATGTAGCAGTGTATGCACTGTCTAATGTATCCAAGGCGAACATATACCGATGTAACATGACATTGTACTTATATTATACCGGCATTTGTTTTACGTTGTTGATAATAATCAAAGCCAGGACAGACTGTAGAAGGTGCGGCTTTATTTCGTTTTAATGGTAAATTCAATTAACATATGGCAAAGTATGGAATGTGAGCTTCACGTTGTGACGGTATGCAATTATGCGTGTACGCTAATATTGTTAGACGGTATAGGGTGCGTGCAACGCTAACTGATGGGTAATTGTGAGTGATAGTTGTTTTCCCTGCGCAGGCTTTGTGTGGATGTTGTCATCTCAGCGTTAAAACGTTGCAACGTTGATACAGGAGCGGAAAATGGACGGTGTGTGTCCCCGAGGTCTCTTACCTAGACTCAATTATTTATGGGATATGTGGCTCCCCCCCCCCCCACGCAAGAAAAACAATATTACATTGTAGTTATTCTGAGGCATATTTAGGCTAAGTGATTCTAAGTCATTATGTCTATAATGATGTCTTAAGGCAAGTGTGGTTAAATAAGCTACTTTAAATATATTTATCTATGGTTGACGAATGGGTATGTGCATCTCCCTGACTCCACTCCCCTTCTTGATTTGCACCATGGTGTTGTCAGACAAGCCTTTGGTGCCAATATATTCTCGTCAAAGCATAAAATGACTAATGCACGCTAATATTTTTCTCTTGATAAAAGTTGATATTTGTCTTGTATTTTGGCAAATAACAAGCACAACTACAGCCTAACACATTAAACTGATACGTTAAGTATAGTTGACATGGTTTGTTTTTCAGAATGGAAGAAACATTGAAGAACCAAGTCCTAGTCAGATCCAGAGTGATGCTCAACTGCTTTCGAAGGTATTTGAGATATTTTCTGTGTCTGTGCGATTAGCAAAATTGTCAAATGACCAGCTTGTTGTTTTATGATCTTATTTTTTATAAAGGTATATTCGTTAGGTGAAAATAATATGCCAGTTAATAAATGCATACCAAGAAAATGTAGAAAAATAACGTACTTTAGAGAAAAAAAGGCTGGTACAATTATCAGATACAATTGCACGTTGGAGCCAACAATTATATCTTAATAGGCATGTCAAGGGGCTAAGTACACTATATTATATTTAATATAATGATTAAATCCAATATTTTATGTGAATAGCTTTTCATCGAATTTTAAGTATCTCGTAGAAAGATGCTGGTTGTAGCTTTAACATTGTAATACACGAATTTGGAATGGTTCGCAAAGTGCTGGGCAAAATACACTGAAATTCTAAAAGAATATGTACCATGTATATCTGAACATCACGGAGCTGGGAAAAGTTCTGAAGGGAAAGGTCAAAGAAAGGCTACAGCCATGGAGCTTGGAATAAAAAAAAGGCGGCCCTCGGAAAATGCGATAAAGAGTAATATATTCTCAATTCCATAATACAAATTGGAAGAAATGAAAATTGAATAGGCCGAGGGGTGGTGGAGGGGGGGCGGGCACTCGGTATCGCTGCCCGTGCGTAAGCGACATATGAAAATAAAAACTTTTGAATACCGGGCCTTGTTCCCTTACCTACTTGGAAAAAAAACATGCGTCTTTAGTACAAGTTTGTTTTGTGAATAGATATTCCTGCATACGGAAAATGGAAAATTACCTACAATATTTAAGTAAATCTTACAATCCTATAACCTGAAGGCAGTTTACCAAGTATGGCATGAGATTGATTGTATCTTTCCTTTACAACCTCAGCTCTCTCCGGCCGAGTGGAGTCCGCATCATCCAGCTTTCATGAAAATCTTCCTCTCAAGTAGCGTTTACCTCTTCTATTTGTTTACTGTCATTCGTGCTAATGAGTCGGTAAGTAACGGCACCGCGAAACTTCTTTTAGATCGGTAAGTACATTGACAAATAGGGCTCATGGACGAGACTGGGTACTGGGGAGGGGGACTGGTGCGTATAAATGGCTATTGAATGAGTGATGGTGCCGGCGGGGGCGATGAGGTTCTTTAACCAGCATTGCATATAATGTCTTTGAAGAAATTAGAACATTTCTTGACAAGCGAACATGTTTCCTGAGATTTCTCAGTGAACCAAGAGGGAATCGACGTCTTCGGCATGCCTCAACTTTTCAACTTTGACGGCCGTTTCAACGCATTGAACCTAGCGGCGTACTGATAAAGTGGTAGGCCAATCCGCCTCTAATAATGAACTGACTGAGTCGATGTATGTTTTCCATACATGTTAGCATAATTATTTTAGCATCATCATTTTAGCATAATCATTTTAGCTAACATACGCTAAAACATTTGCTAAAACTTAGGAACAAATTTCAGCATAATCATTTTAGCATTTTAGCATCATCATTTTAGCATAAACATTTTAGCAAACATACGCTAAAACATTTTCTAAAAATAAGGAACACATTTAAGCAAAATCATTTTAGCAAACATACGCGAAAACATTTGCTAAAAATAAGGAACACATTTTTGAGATCAGTGCAAAGTTTGTTGTTCTCCTCGTCAGTTAAAAGTCGAAATTATTTAATTTTAATGATGTAAACAAGAAAAACAAATCTGGTTAGAAAAAAATGGTTTGAACGTTGGTCGAAAGAAAGGCCTCACAGGAGATACATTACTTCAACTTAAATAGAATCATGAAGATTTCATTGTCGTGTAGTTTGTTTATTTTTCATGAATTAGTTTTTTATATTTATACTGTACATTTATCTGCCTTTCTGGCTTTTGCAGAAAACCTTACTCGAGGTAGCGAAAACCGAAACGAATGAAAAATACAGAGATGGTTTCGTTGTTATGGGTAAGGTAGCATCCTTCTATTGATTGTTTTATCTTTTGTCTTCTTAATACAATTCAAAATGCTTGACTTGATGTGGTTGAATGTTGCATCTTTTATCCTAACGGTGAAAACTCACCTATATGTCTGCTTTAAATAATGAATTTACCTATTTCTTTTGTATTCTTCTTTTTCGGTTTTGCAACTCTTAGTAAATGCGGCTGATGGGTCTCGTCGCTATGTGGCAGATCTCCTTTATCAATCAATGAAAGGACTAGGTACCCAGGACGACAGATTAATATATTTGATCTTAGCTCATTGCGAGGTATTTTCTGCTTGCACTTCACATCTTTAACTTCTTCTTTCAAATTATCCATTATTAAAATTTATTGAATTCTCTTTAACAGTTTCATCGATGAAAGGTGTTGTTTCGTTCCGTTTCGATTCGAATAGTTTCGTTTCGTTCCTTCCGTTTCGATTCGAATAGTTTCGTTTCGTTTCGATTCGAATAGTTTCGTTTCGTTCCTTCTGTTTCGATTCGAATAGTTTCGTTTCGTTCCGTTTCGATTCGATTTGAATAATTTCGTTTGGATTCGTTCGTTTTAGTTTGATTTGACGGTAGCTGGGTACGCAATGGCGATGACAATGATGTCATCAGTAAAGAGAAAATGGTTGCGTTATTAACAATTAAGTTTCTTCCAAAGAAATACTAAAAGTCATGTCCTTGTCTGTTCTTTTCATAACATTTCGAATGAATAATGTTTAAAATTACATATGGTATATACTGGTTTATCTATTATTTGGTAAATTTGTTATTTAGCAGTCTTATATATTTTATGAGGATATTCTCTAAACAAATTAAATCATTATGATAACGGAACAAAATAATACCTTCCAAACTATCATCAAATATATAGTGTCATACAGTGGCGGAGATTTCTTGTCAGAAGTGTGGGGGGGGGGGGGGGGTTGCAGGCCATTGATGAAATAAAAAGTAATAAGTGCTGGCTCACTATCTAAGTGGAGCGCCACCATAAGTTGGCGCAAAGTGCACAAGAATTTTTTGGCAAGTATTGCCTCCCAGATTGCAGTAAATGGCACTGCCCAGGCCTTGAAAAGCTGCATTTAACCAGGGGCGTTTGCAGGATTTTCTAACCCGGGGGGCGCGTATTACTATCTAAGCGGAGCGCCACCATTGGTTGGCGCGCAGCGTACAAGCAAATTTCTGGTTTTGGTACCCCCAGATCACCGGAAATGGCACTTCTCGGGTGTTGAAACTGAACAACCATATGTACACTTTTGCCTGAGAACAAAGTTTTTTTCCAAATACTTTTTTTCTCATCTATAACCTTTTTGAAGATTGTCACCAGTCACACATCATGTTCGACTTCATCACATATCCTGTGGATCATTGCTTTTGTAGGTGATTCTTCATCGCGGCTCACAATATCCGTCAGCCCCACTGTTCAGAATTTGAAAATTCACAATTTTCTTGAATAAATTCACTTCAAAACATACCCATAATGTTGCACAAAGTATCATCTATGGACAACCGATATAGAAAAACCTCCTTCAAACCCTAACAGACGGGTCAAAATTGCACGAGTATGAAGAAGTATGATGAAGAATGTTGGTTAGGGAATTTTCGAAAATTCAGACGGCTACTAAAAAATTTCGTTGAAGGAAATAAAAATATACCAGATATTTCCGAAACCGAACACTACACATATCGACAGTTTTGAGCATGGGCGCAGATCAGTCTTGGATAATGGTGGGGACGCGTGTCTGTTCTATGACACTATCTAAGCGGAGCGCGACCGTGGGTTCGCGCGTAGCGTACGAGTTTTTTGGGCAAATATACCTCCCAGATCGCCGGAAATAACACTTCCCAGACCTAATGATGCTCCTAAACCTCCTTAAGTTTTAGATCTCATGGCTTAGAAATTTAGTTTGGAGAAATACATGGGCGTCTGCAGAAAGAAAATCAGGGGACAAATAATCCAAGTAGACTTTTGTATATACGATGGGTCTGGGGTGCTCTCCCAGAAAACAAATATAGACTGCCGCAAATGCGATTTCCGTCCTATATTTAACAACTGTGGATAAAATACAATAAAATGAGAACTGCTGCATGTCATTTGTACAATGCTGGATCAAACTGCGTTCAATACAGGGGAACTTGAAATGCAGCTATTGGTCAAGACAAATTGGTGGGGACACGGTATATCATGTCCCCACTACTGAAAAAGTTGGTAGGGACGCGTCCCCCTGTCCTCACCAGGATCTGCGCCCATGGTTTGGAGGCTGTTTATCGTGGAACGCCATTTTCATGCTCACTGATATGATGTGATATCTGCTGTTTGCTTTACAAATTCGAGTAATTTGTCACTGTTCCTCTTTCTCTTCCCGTTTTCTTGCCGTATTTTCTACTCCATCCTTTTCTCCTTTTCTCTCTTTCTTCTTTTTCTTTTCCTTCCTTCACCTCGTTGAAGTTGGCAAGTGTATACAGTTCCAAAGCTATTCAACAGCAACAAAACGTTATTTTGTGTATGTCTCTTGTGGGGTGAAGTTAGCACTATGAGCTACAAGTTCCAATGCGCAAGGTGGGGGAAAGGGGCTAGAAATAATGTGTGGGTCATTTCTAACTCGATTTCCGGTCGTTAATTGTTGATGTAGCCTACCAGGTAAAAGGTTGAAATGACTTTAACAATTTCAAATTTAATAATTTGATTTATTATGCCATTTGGAGCACATAACATAGGCTATAACAGAACATTACTGGCAAAAACTAGGGGGGTTGATTGTATGGGCCAACCCCCCTCTTCAAAAAGTGGGGGGGGGGTTAAAAAAAACCAACCCCCCTGTTTCTCCGCCCATGGTGTCATAACTTACCAAAGTATGTTACTTTGTGAAAAGGTATGTTATTTATGTTTCACTATTATTTTGTAAATTTTGCTAAATAGGTAAAATGACAAAAATTAAAGTTCCTGTTATATTGCATAGGGCAACGATTGAGGAAGCCAATCGTTAATTTGCAATGAAATACGAAAATAGTTGTAAAAACAATAATGGCTGTCTTCTTTATTTCACCATTAGAAAGACCTCGGGAACATCGAAGAGGAGTTTCTGAACAAGTATGAAGATTCCCTTCAGAACTTTATTCGAGGAGATACCAGTGGTGATTTCCAGAAAGCTCTCTTAGCACTCTGTGGGCAGGAAACCGTCCCACCAATTGAGAAACGAGGATCTGTCGATTCGGCTTCGCCGCAGGGGGAGGAAAACATCCCAGTGGAACAGCAGTAAAACATCCCAGTGGAACAGCAGAAAAGTTCAACAGAGACTTCGTAAATTATACGTAAACTTATACGAAAAATAGTAGCAGTAATTCTTTTTTTAAAGATGTGAAAGAAACGTTCAATAATTAGTTGTTTTTTTTTAATGAATGTTACCAGGGCAATTTGCTACTGTCAATATATTCTTTCTTCTGTAAATTCAACCTTTTTTATATTAAAAGCGTTTCTAATTTGTGATTGATCTGCACATAAGGAAATATCATAGGTCTTGCGCACCATACCATATTTTAAAGTAGACAAACTGTTGCTGAAAGTTATTTAAATGCACGTTATGGAATATAGAATTGAAAGGAAAAATGTTAATCTGTTAAAGTAACTATATAGTCCTGCTTGAAAAAGAATATTGAATATTGCGGAGACATGAACGAAAAATATATGGGAAGAAGGAAGTAAATTGGCCCAATTTGTTGACAAAATCATAGAAATGAGATATCATAATTGACAAATATGGAGTAATGTTTTAGGAAATATATTGGAATTTTCGGTCCCCCTGGGACCTTCGTCAGCAATACTTGGCAGTCGAATGAAAAGTACAAAATGTAACACAATGAAAGTATGACGCTAGATAAGTGTAAGTTGCATTGATGGAATTAGAACCAAATACACCATGACAATGCAGGAAGCGGATTAAAGAGCAAATAATAGGAAGAACTGAATATATATATATATATATATATATATATATATATATATATATATATATATATATATATATCTATATGTATAAATATATGTATATATATATATATGTATATATATATATAAATATATATATATATATATATATATATATATATATATATATATATATATATATATATATATATGTATATATATATACCCGGGTTCGAATCCCAGTGGAGGCTGGAAGTTTTTTCACTGTTCTTGATTTTCCAAGTCATTACGATTTTCATTTATATATATTCATTTGCCTCGGTCGTTTACCTCCATTTCATTAACATGAAGTCTGTTCGAAGTATCTCCTTCGAGATGCGGCTTTAGGAATCACAAATGATTTTCGAGTTGGTTAGCATCATGTTTGGGCAAAATATGTCACCAAAAACAGAACTAGTATTGTTCGATACAGGTGACAAACGCCCACAGTGGAATTACGGCCTTCCTTACCGGTTTCGAACCTCTGGACTTACAATCAGCGTCCATAGCCTTGTTGGTTAGGGTGTCCGCATACAAAGCGGGAGGCTGGGGTTCGAATCCCGGTGGAGGCTGGAAGTTTTTTTCACTGTTCTTGATTTTCCAACTCATTACGGTTTTCATTTATATATATATATTTAGGGTGGGGAGATTGGAGGAACAAATGGTTTTGGGCGAGGTTGGGGGAGGGGGAGGAAGGGGTTTTATGGTAAATGAGGTGGAGGAAGGTGTATTAGCCGATTATGCAATTATGAAGGTGGCCCAAGTCACTATTTGTACACTATATATCTTCTTATAGCACATTTTGGCTGTGGAAATAAATTAAAGCGATACCTACACGTCAGCTCTACTCATATCCATTTCACTTCAGTTTCAATCTTTCCATTCACTGTCAAGAAGCCATTCACCCGATACCCTTCCATTTTTTTATACAAGTTGACCAACAGATGGTAAGGCCATTTGAAGTGTAATTATTGAATGATGTTTAGATAATAATAATAATAATAAACATATAGAAGGTGTGAGTAAAATTTTTTTTCATCACGTAACTATAGTCAGATATTCGTGTTATGATCAGCCACGGATTATACAACGGACGAATGAAACAATTACCTAAAGGGCCCCCGGTCAAGGTATCTCCAATTTCAAAGGACCCAAGAGCAAGGGTCCCTATGCTTAACTAAATGGCTTCCGTGAATAAGATATACGAAATTTCCATTGGGGGCTTGTGCCTGCAAAATTCAAGAGGAAGGGTAAAAGCGTATGTTGCCTTAGAGCACCAGAGCGTGTTAACCCGGCATTGGTGATGGATATGTGCCCTAGTTATAATATATTGCATAACAGAAGGCATTGGTCATGGATATGTGCCCTAGTTATAACATATTGCATAATAGTAGGCATTTGTCATGGAATGTGCCCTAGTTATAATATCTTGCCGAAAAGAAGGCATTGGTGATGGATATGTGCCCTAGTTATAATACATTGCCTTAAAAAGGCATTGGTCATGGATATGTTTCCTAGTTATAAAATATTGCCTTAAAGAAGGCATTGGTCATGGATATGTGTCCTAGTTATAAATATAATTGCCTCAAAGAAGGCACGTGTCATGGATAAAAAAGCATCAGTAATGAAAACGTGCCCTAGATATAATGTATTGTGTAATTCAAGGGGCATGTAAAAGCAGCAACGATATAAATACATATTCTTAATCTTCTAATGACAACAAAAGTCCACCACTTTATGGTCCAACACAAACAATGTGTTTCTTTATTTCCTTCTCTGAATATGCATTTCCAATAATCGCAATAAATATTTATTTGTTAATTTGAAACAAGATACATTATGTATATTTACCACTATATATCACTCGCTATAAGATACGATTTCAAACACAACGTTCAGTTCTAATTGCAGAAAATTAAATTAAACAACTTGTTTAAAACCATTTTCCCGTCTTCGAATTCACCCGTTACACACAGAGAACACAGTTACTACTGCAAATCTTACAGTTTTGTACCGCAGTAAGAACTGGATCGTGCTATAAATCGGTAGCATGTGCTATTAGGATTACGGTAAGAACTGAGGAAATGTGTAATTCCAACAAATCCAGTTGTTGGGGTTTATTGGGATAACACATATCCATAAGTTCTTACTGTAAACCTAATAGGACATGCTACCGATTTATCACATTTTCAGCACGATCCAGTATTTACTGTGGTACAAAACTTTAAGATTCACAGTAGTTACTGGACTGTGCTGACAAATATGATTAATCGGTAGCATGTGCTATTAGATTTACAGTAAGAACTGAGGATGTGTGAAATCCCAAGAAATCCCAACAACTGGATTTGTTGGAATAACAAGTATCCTCAGTTCTCACTGTAATCCTAATAGCACATGCTACTGATTTTTAGCACAATCCAGTTTTTACTGTGGTACAAAACTTTAATATTTACAGTAGTAACTTTGTTCTCTGTGTCTATCGGGTGGGTGGAGAGAGCGAGGTAGATGGGGGGGGGGGGAAGGGTAGACAATAGCATATTCAATGTTGCAGAATTTTGAAATGATCAAAGTGGCTAACACCCCACCGCCCCCCCCCCTCTCCAAGAGAAAAAGGAAATTAATCTAAACAGTTTTCACACTTGCCCGTTCTGCGTGCATGTTTACACCAACATTGATTCCTTATGAACGCCACCAAGAATACACAACACCATCAAAAGATATGTCTTTACATCAAATGTTAACAGACACATATGATGAGCTTTTAATTATAGTAAACATTAAGAATAACTCACATTAAACATTAATATTTGTTATATAAGGTTATATAAGGTTGGTATATACACTCGGCACATTATAAAGGCACTTGGTATAATTCCACTTCATCACTTATCATATCATATTTCTCGATTATAAAAAAAATTTAAAAAAAATCGAAATATTTGTGAATCGCACCTTTGTCCACTTTTCACCGAAAAGAAAAAAAATCCTTCAACTATCCGATCTAACGTTGCAAGGCTGACCGTCGGATCAAACGAATGCTTTCACACTCAAGAACGAAACCAAAACATTGAGAAAAAAAAAATTAAAAAATTAACGAGTTTTGCATTGCATATAATGTGATCCCAATAGAAGATTTTCATTTAAAAAGGCTTAAATTGAGGATTGAGAAAACAAAAATGAATAAAGAAGCCCTACGATGTCTCGTTTTCGGTGGGCGGTGATGGTTGCTTGCACTCCAAGATAGCAAGGAGTAGGTGCTTGTAGTCACCGGAAGTATCTCCTTTAAGGAAGCTCTCCAGAGATTGCTTGTACTTAATCTCGAAGGCAACCTTGATGTTCCCAAGATCAGTCTGGCAGACAGACAGTCAGAGAGAGAAAGAGATAAATTTAAATTCCCAAGTGTTATATATATATATATATATATATATATATATATATATATATATATATATATCAACGTAACAGCATGTGCTCTCTATATACGACTGATCATTTTTGCTATATATATGCAATAAATGCTACTCAAACAAACCGGGCACAGCTTTATTATATGAATCAAAAGACTTATCGAGAAGCGTATACCATCATTATCCAGATAAATTTAAAAGCAATGGTTAGGATGTGGGTGCGGTGTCGACATGTGTCGACATGTGCCGCACTTCCTAAATCACTGGGTGTTAGTTTGAGTATTAATATACAAAAACCCACCTCCCCCCTCACATGCCCCCCCCCCCCTCAAATCCAAATTCTGTCTCTGGATCTCTGTACATGTGAGTGATAGTATATCACCAAATTTTTGCTAACTTTTAAGAAATCAGTCTGATGATTTCAGTTTACATACCTCACACCGATCGATCATAATGTAGATCAATTTTTCGTCATTGGTACCAAATCCCTTCATTGATTGATACAGGCCTTCAGCAAAGAAATCGTAGCCGTTCAAACAAGCGCCAACTAAACACAAATAAGAAAACAATGAAGAAGTAATAGTTTAAACTCATCTGTGTAAATTAAGCTTATTACCTTACGAAAGTTACACAACCACACTTATTTACCCAATTGGCGTCAATATCCAGGTCTTGCCTCGAGGGCATATCATATCACCGGGCCCCTTTCAAAGTCTTTTCATTCCACTTAAAGTATGCCATATATTATAAAAGTATAAACACATTATGCTTCATCTTATATTTCCACGGGCCTATAGTGTTGCTATCACCGCCCAAACTAAGTCTTGTAGACGGAAAATATCGTATTTTGCCGTAAGTAGTCTTAATTTGATATGTGCATAAGTGATAATTACCAATAACTTTCAGCCCTTCTTTTTTAGCGCTATCCAATTTTTCGATGACTTCCAGTAATTTTGTTCCGGTTTCCTGAAAAAGTTTAACATATGGAATTAATAAAAGTGTCTTCTCATAGAGATAACACTAAGTGCAGTTTATTATCTGCATTTATATCGAAGTTAAGGATTTATTATAACCAGCTCACAACCGCAAACATCAACTGCAGATCCATGTTCATATATGAACTCAAAAGGAACTGGACTGGATAACCACACACAGACCCATCAACATGACAATGGCTATATTCGACTACATCGCTAGTTGCGGCTATACACCTGGAAGTGTTCGACTAATTGAACAACATATTCTCTTAGAAAGCTCCAATATAGAGGGAAAACCATAGTTCCAAAAGTTTGCTTACAGAATAATATGCAAGTATTTATGACAATTTAGAGGTGGCAACGTGTTGAACTTGGTAAGTGATCAATTTGTACGACACGTATACGAGTTCTTTAATCAACAAAAGTCCATGTTGTATATGACTTTATGATTGTGCTCGGCCTTGACCTCGATCACTTTCTCATATTTTCTTTAGAACAGGCACGTGGACACTAGATATGTCTATCAATGTTAAATGCAATATAACTTCTAAGAAGAAAATGTTGAACACGAAAATTACCCTCCCCCACCCCTCCCGTGAAATATACTTGTTCACAAAGTCACAATATGAACTTGTAACATCACATAGGCTATACTGTGTTCAATATTGCCTATATGTATTCAATACGTATTACATTAAGAGGAACAGAAACACATTTTATTTTATTGATATATTTACCAGTTCGTATGTGTTGAATACGGAGAAGAGATAAAAGTTGCTTTGTTTGCAAAGCAATTGTTGCAATTCTTTCGTCTGTGGAGACCAAGACTCTGGAGGCAACTACAGTCAGGAAACGTAAAAAGGAAAGTAAAATTATATCACTTTTAATTTGGCATCATTTCTTTTGACTGATTTTTACTACATGTTTAACGCACTGTGACAAAAAAAACTAGTATTTCTGGACACATGTATCTCGTCTTAAGATAAGGAATATTTTATGACAGTCTCAATTTTCAATACTCTTAAATTCGTAAATGCCAGTGAATTTTCGTTGATGTATTTCATCCAGTTATATATACGTTCATTGTAGCACAACGTCGAGAGAATTAAAGTCCGGTTTTATTTAAAATTATTTCATTATGTGCAATGGGAACTTCTCTAATCAAGGGCAATGTACTGTGCATTTAAACTTGATTGTAACACACTTCAAAATGCCATGACGTTACGTTGTACTGTGGGCAGAGAAAACATTTGAGAAAAGTATAAATATCAGTTGAATGCAAACGTAACAGTTTTAGATTCGTCTTACATTTTTCAAGTAGCTGACATCTTTCGCGATAGCTTGGGGCGATGGCATCCCTTCATTACGCCCTGTCTGATAAAGTGCAAGAAAAGTCATAATCATCACCATACTTCATTTAAGTAAGCCTTAATTGTTGCCCCCTAATTAAGTGGCAGCTCTACGTACTAATTAATATTTGCAACCAATAATTGCTTGTTTTCGGTAACGAAGTATCATAAGAGATACTTGACCGTGCCAACTTTGATTTTGATTCAATCTCTTTTAATCTTATTAAAAATCTTATTACCAGCATGTCTACAAAAAACTATTTCTCCGGGCATTTTATCCACTCGAACAAACCTGTCGAAAGGTCACGTAGCTAGTACTGGGCAGTGTCCAAATTCTGACCATCGTTATCGGTTAACGGAATCAACAAGGATATAGCTAAACAAAATTATACACAGTGACTGTATGTCGTTTAGGTAAGTTTATATCAGTATAGGGTCATCAAATTTTAGATTTTGTAGGCAATCTGTTTTATCGCTTTACTCTTTACCAGTGCTTTTAATCGTTTTTCGATCTCATATTCCTGTATATAATTGTACATGTATTTACTGTTTTATGTATTAACTGTTTCATGTCATTGTATAATCTTGATTGTTTGTAAAGCGCACCGTATGCACCGCGCGTAGTGCGCTATATAAGATTGTATTCGCATTACATTACATCTATTTGATTTCACTCCAATGCAAAAGCTCAAATTAGTTGTATCTGTTTTCAGGCTGACTGTGCACAACTATCACAAAAAAAAAGAGAAATACAAACTCATAGCTATTTATGATTTTACATAAACTGATACTTCCACAACAGGTCGATCATATAATAACTAAAATAACAGTGTCTAGAATCAGACTGGTGTATTTATTACGTTAGAGCCAAGCATGGTATCCCATGTAATGAGAACAATATATTAATTTCATATTCAATGTGTTTATAAGATAAGTTCTCTTTTCCACTTTGAATGCTTGTATTTTGGAAACCTGTTGTTTTTTTCTCTCATAAAACGCTGTGAAGAATTAAGGACACGCTAAAATTTCAAGAAATAAAATATTAAAAAAAAATATAAAAAATGTGTTTTCATTACAAGCATATTAGAGAATAATACAAAAAGATACATGCACATGTATTTGTCAGTAACCGATATTTTTTGTTTGATATTGTTTTGTTTTGTTTTAATACAATACTTTGGACATAATTGGATTTACCTGAGTAAGGGAAAGAACCCATTCCTTGAATGGTCCAGTTATCTTCTCCTCAACTTCCTTGAAAAGTTGGGTTCCGTTTACTGTTATTTAGACAACGATAAAATAAGATGGCTGGCTAAAATTGAAACATAAACACATAAATTTATCCCCGGAATAATCTTCATTTTCTCCTACGTGTCATTACCAATATACTATTCGCCATCATCTTAATCCAATATTTTTCCTGATTGAACCATATGTTCCCGGACCCTTCACTGGATACTGGGGCCCCCGGGGTTACCACCTGGACTCCTCTCTTCCGGCCTATAGTTCAACGCTGAGCGGCTATTAACGTAATTGATGGGTAATTCGAAGGGTTGGTAGCAGGCAAGACGTCGAGTGGTTATCAAGTAAATATTTGATAGTCGTAGTGGAATTTATCTTTCTTCGTCTTGTAATAAGCAGGTTATTTAACAAACACTATGTGAGGTACACATTATGTATACAAGACATAATCTTGTTTTACATAAGGACATCGTATTACTATACAAGCAATGGACCAAACATTTAGAATAAAAACTTTCATTATTCATTTTTTTTCTTTAAAACAAAGAACAAAAGCAAACCAACCTTTCTCATAAGTAGTAAGAAGACCGTTCATCTCCTAAACAATGAATAGAAAGGATAACACATAGTCGATACATGGAACATTAGAATGTCTTTCAAAAAAATGACGCTATAGATGGATTGGCATGATAAGGTAGAATTGAATCTACATAAATGATCAACGGTTCCTTTCAAGACATTATGGTTGTCACAAAATAATAAGTAAATCTTTTGTCTAAGATAGAGGGGAAGAGGGGAACACGAGGTAAGAATTACTGTCATTGGGATACAAATGGTAAATGTCAAAGTCTTGGTGTGAGTTGGTTGAGGCGGGTATCTGGCTGACAGTGTATATATATATATATATATATATATATATATATATATATATATATATATATATATATATATATATATATATATATATATATATATATATATATATATATATATATATATATATATATATACCGTTTTTTGCACCAAAGAGGAATGCTGGTAAGCTCCGCATAGGAGTGTTTTATGAGGAACTTGTAACCAAGTGTGATTTAATGGTGCTTACTGTACCGAGTTGGAAAGAAATGTACAGACTTAATTCATCAAAATTTCATCTATACCCTCCTGTCTACCCGAACCTATACTCCCTTCCCTAACGTTTCCCTTCCCCTACTGTCCAATTATGTAAAATAAAGAGAGGAAAAAGCATAAACCGATACTTGCAGATGTAATCTGTCATTCTAGTACTACATTGCTGGTAATTATTTTGCAAGTCTTTTTATTTTAGATATGATATAAATTCAAGCAATTAATTAATTAACTCAATAAACATATCTGTCAATGCTAACAAACAACGTTACCGTTTTTGTTAATGGGTAGATGGTTTCCAATATTGCAATATCCTTCCCGCGGGTGTCTGGCAATCGTGTCATTAACCGATCCTGTAAGTTAATAATGCAACATTTATTTGAACGTACACAGGCTTTGTGCGGATGGTGTTTAGTTTACATTTCATACGTACGGAAGTAAACTTATTCCGTTTCCCTTAGGTTGATATACAAACCCACGAAAAATAAAGGGAACCATTGATATTATATTCAAGCATAATTTTAATCAATATTGATTATGTACTCACATTTATAATTTTGTTGATAAAATTCGCTCTCACAGTGTCCGGATCTTGTAGAAGGCTGTCTAAGGCATTTCGGTAGTGGCCACTTAATTCATTCTCTACCTCCGATATGAGGGACTAAAAGAACCATAAATAACACCATTATTAAAGAAGTTATACTAGTATGTGTTTCAGAAAGTCCCATGACATATAGCCATTATTATGCAACCCTATGAGTCTTTTGTTATATAAATATATATATATATATATATATATATATATACATACGCTTCGATTTTTGTTTTAATATAGTTAACGATTTCATTACCTTGTTGAATTTCCGTCAACCAGAAAACTAATACCTAGGTTTAATCAATTAACGTACAAATAGCGTATTGACGTTAATCCTTGCCTTTGCCGTTTCTTTAAGTAAAACTTGGCGACGTACACCGCATGTATCGAGTAACACATATGACTAACGCTTAAGTCAATTGGATATCGCATATACGTTATTCAGTACTACATGTACATAAGGATGAGTATATAACACACATATACTACCTGCTGTTAGACTCTTTGATATACAAACGTGAAATCTTATTACTATGTCTACCTTGTTGAACTTGGTGCGATATGCATCCTTAATCTCCTGGCGTTGCTCCCAACTTCTGTTGGCTAAAATACCAGTGATCACTGACTCGTTATTACCTATTTAGGAAAAAAATCGATATTGGTAACTTCGTTTATATATTGCAATATGAACATGTGGTTACAATTTCTTTGTCGCCTGAATGTATCCTCACATACAGACACACTGACGTAGAAATGAACTAACAACGATCAAATCCACAAGGGTGACTACTCTTTCTAGGTTCTACATGAGTGGCTCTTGTGCCTGTAGATTAAAATCTAAGAGATGAATTGCAAACTTCTCATTTCACTTTAAAATTCGTTCAAATTCCGTCCAATTAAAATTTCTTTTACCGAATTGTAAACTTCATTAAGTTTGCCAAGCTCTATTCACGTATTTCCACGTAATGTGAGTTAAATGTAAATAATCACTATTTCAAATTGAAATTTGGAGTACCTCCATCGTCACTTACTGGTATATATTTTCACTAACTCATGTGACACATTGCACTGTGCATCGTATGAGCTGTTAGTCGTACTACGTATGAATCTAGAATATTTTATCATATCTATAGTTATATATATTGCGCTACAAAACTTTAAGTCTGATTTCTAAACATAGGTTTCGCCAAGCTACCGCAACTAATGTGACATATAATTGTAATCTGTATAATTACATAGCGGCCTAATATATTGTGTAATACATTAAAAACAATTCGTTAAACAGATTTACAAGACATCTGTGCTTTTACTGTAAAATCAAGAAGAGTTCATAAATGGTCTATACCCGCTTACTATGAATACTTAAGATGCTACCGGATAAGATGCTCAATAATAATTATAAAAAATAAAAAAAAACTACGAAATCAAACCTTAATTGAACCTTACCGAAAGCTTGAAATGCTTTGCTTAGGTTGTCTGCATCTGTTTGTGCATTGAATTCTTCAGTAGGTTGCGGTAGCACAGTTGGCTAAAAGAATGGGAAAGGGTGGAAGGAATGTTAATAATTGGCATCGGTGTGAACTCACAGTGAAAACAGGCTAGGTACTGCAGCAAAACTCGAAATGACGTCATTTCCGTGTCTCAGCACTATTTGGACACCCCCCCCCAAAAAAAATATATATATATATATATATAATTGAGCTGTGTTGTAGCTGCTAGAAAGACGATTTACAAAGCAAAGCGACATTTTCTCCCTTATTTATTTTAAAGAAAAACAACTTCACGTTTTCAACAGTTTTTATTTTGGTCTTGTAAATATTATTATCATTATTATTATTATTATTTAAACATTTCTAAAGCGCACATATATATGTAAAAACATAAGCTATGGCGCTGTACAAACTTAAAACAGTAAAGGTATAAAACTTAACGAAAATTAAGAAACCATGTGAATCAAAAGAAAGAGGTAAAAATCTTAAAAACAGATAACACTAAAAGACTAAACAAATCCAAATATAGTTGTGTGCGCCGGTTTGTGGCAGCACCCTATAGTTATGGGAAGTCCCCCGGGGGACACGTGGATGTGGTGCACTGAGGTGCCCCAGGAGAGACTGATTGAATTGTGCACACTTTGGTGTGTGGGTGTGACAAGTTACCAATGACCAGGGGTTAAGTTGTAAAGTCATGTGAGGAGGCATTAGCCTCGTACAAGACTGTAAACCTTCAACTTTTAACTTTAATCATCATGTAATCAAGCTTCAACTGATATCGACATATCATAAAAAAAAGGTTTGTGAGGGAGGGGCTGTTGTTTCCAAATTCCATTCTAGAAACAATGGTTCAGCTACCCCTTTAAATAAAAGTAAGATAATGTATCGATCGAGGCATTTAGGAGAGTTGTGTAGAATCTGGTTAAAGTAAAATTTGTAGAAGAGATGACTATCAGTAGAACTATAATAAAGTGTTTTCCGAAAAACAAACGTAATGATATACCCGAAATATGACATCAGTCAAGCGGAAACATCGAATATGGAGCGCCAAACAGGCCGATAGTTAATAGTATAGAGTCTACAAGTACCATCAAATTGTATTGTAGTTATATACACACGAATAAGCAGAACCACGATGATGATGAACAAACTGAATGGAACCATTGGTTTGAAATATTAAGTACAGTTATATATTTTATATATATATATATATCGAAATATATATATCGAAATAAATATATCGAAATATATATATTTTTTTTAATGATATGGAGGTAAACGACAAAGGCAAATGAATATATATAATTGAAATCGTAGTGAGTTGGAAAATCCAGAACAGTGAATAAACTTCCACAGGGATTCGAACCCGGGCCTGGGTTCGAATCCCGGTGGAGGCTGGAAGTTTTTTCACTGATCTGGATTTTCCAACTCACTACGATTTCAAATTTCTTTATATAAATATATATATATATATATATATATATATATATATATATATATATATATATATATATATATATATATATATATATATAAATATATATATATATATAAATATAAATATATATATATATATATATATATATATATATATATATAGAGAGAGAGAGAGAGAGAGAGAGAGAGAGAGAGGGAGGATTCATTATTGAAATACCCGTAATCATTTGCCCATTCATTTGTAATTGGCGTAAAATATGATCACCTCAGGTATACAAGTTAGAGCATGTTTCAAAAATTAGTTTTCTAAAAAAAAAATTCAATCAATTTACACTTAGCTAACAACGTGTGTATCGAAAATATCACTCCAATGATACAACGGTATACCAAGGCAGACTAACGCATACCGTATAACTGCCTACCAAGATAGTTATTGTTTTATTATATCATATTATCGACGTGACTGTGCATACAATTAGTATACGTATTCGCTAACACTGCATAATGCCAACAAAAAAACATACGTTGAACAAAATAAATTATAATATAATTATAAAATATGAAACAGGACTGGCATAGCAGTAGGATATATCTTTTGTCTGTGATGTTCCTTCCCTAAATCGAATGAGGAGAAACTCTTAGTCAAATTACATCGTTCAATTTGATTTATTTTCCTGAATAAACTAGTCAATTATCCGACTTACTGTTTGTTCAGTGGGCACTTCTAAGGTGGCTGGTTCAGTACTGGCCTCGCCATCTTCTTTGCTGTTCGCCTTTCCCATTTTAATAAGTCTTCTTTGTTGGACGACTTTTTGACTTGACAAGTTCTAACAGACGAATGTGTTTTTTTGTCAACTTTCGATCAACCATCTGTCCAGGGATCGACATGAATCTGACAACGTCATTCTACCCGCATAAAAATTAACAGAAGTAAATAGACATAATGAATATAGTTAAACTACCCTGGCGACATTAACTCTTCAACAAAGCCCAGGGTAGTACTTTGGGTGCGTATGTATGCTATGACAGAGCATCGTGGTAAGGTGTGTATAGCAAGCGGAATCATAAGTAGTCCTTGCTCAAATATGTGAATGCACAATGAGGAATATTGAAACTGGGGAATTGGAGAAAAATTGCGGCAGGGGAATAGCTATATAGCTCAGTTTAAGGGGGGGGGGGGGGGGGGAGTGTCACAATACTAGTCTAGGGGTAGGCATGACCTATTTTCTAAAGTAGCAAAATATAACATTTCCAGCCATTTTTTTTGGGGGGGTGGGGGGTCGGACAGATATTTGGGGTGGTGTTAAAATCCCCCGGGTAGACAGGGGTTAGGGTGTTGAAAGTGTCAACGTTGGGTTCCAAGCGAAAGTGTTGGAAAAATCAGCGGCACATATTCTCAGACTAATGTTTCATCATTACATCGATAAGCAGATGCCGTTTCTGTATGAATTCTAATATTTTGGTGTTATTCTGTGAATCTGCCATGTTCTTGACTTTAATGACTTATTTTAATTAATATTTGTTTCCGTTGATTGCTTGTCCTGCATTGTGTATCCAATATAATATATACGATAAGTTACGCAATAAGTCTTGCCTTAACAGCTCATCCAATGTCATATTTTAAACTTCGAAAGAAACTACCAAGTTTCATGTTGGCGCCCTACCAAAAAAGAAAATATCAGACACATGGTTTCTATATATTTATGATATATAATTATTGGGCATGAACTTCGCCCCACTGACCTTGTGTATCAATTACGTTATATCACTTGAACGAGCAATCCGGACTCGAGTTCACTTCAAGAGACCAAAAAAATTGTCGCCCGTGCCCCGTGACATGTTGACATTGCTACGAAGCCGGTAGATTTACTAGATTTCACAATTTAAATGTCAGACCTAAAGTGCTCTTAAATATCTAGGGATTTGTTTTTCATAATATGCGGGTGTGTGCAATCACCGAGCAAGCGCCATGTGACTGGCACTAAGTGATACTTTAAACCAGCCAGTAAATTCTCAATCATCTTATAATATGAGAAAAGTTAGTCTAAGTGTTATGAAGAAACCATTAGATGGGCGTATCCAGTCTTCAAATATTAATCGAAAACAGGTTTACCAGACCTCGAGGTCATTTGATTCACAATATGTACTATGTAGATGTCATTTTTATTGTTCACAGATAAGATAAGTACAGCATACCGTCAGTATTGCACCACGTACAAAAAGTTTATCTTAAGGTCACCATTGATCAGTTAGTGGAAACTGATATTGTTTTAATAAAAAGTCGATTGATTTTAATTCATTGTTATCTGTTAATCATCAAAACTGCAATCCTATTCAATATTAAGGAATGAAATCAACATATGGCTAATGAGACAGCTATAATGCAATACAATGCAACTATATTCCGTAACTAAGGAACACGTTAGAGATCGAATGATGAAACTGACAAATAGGGAAACTTGTATATGATCTCTTTTGCATTACAGTCAGCAGAAGAACTGTATAACTGTTATGTGAAACTGTAACACTGATAAATCATACTTCAAATGAAACCTGTGAAACTGAAATCGTATATTAACATTGTCTTAGAGGGACTATGAAACTTACATGTCATTAATTTGTCTATTATGATCCATCTTTACAAATCGATGAAAAACTGACATCACAACTACATATAATACTGGTTGTACCCGTAAAAAGAATGCTTGCGGCTTGAACATGTAGACTGGCGGTATATAGTGGACATTTTAATATGTTTGGGTAGGCTGCTAATAACCTTTGTATGTTCTGGGTATCTCTTTTGTTCGTTTTCGTTCTGTTGGTAACGGTGGACGCAAGAAGTAGCACCCCGTGGCAGCCATTAAGCTCTCAGCAGGCATAGGCGTAGGAGCCTAATTTGATTTGGGGGTGGGCGCTGTAATGGCTTGCCCGAAAAATATAACCAAAATTATTCGCGCGCTCCACGCGCGTTCAACATCTTAATGTATATCACAGGCGATCATTAGTTATTACATCGCATGCCAATTACATACAATCATTTGCCGTGTTATTACCCTTCCATAGTGGTTATAATTTATGGGGAAGTCGTTTTACACTTAGTAATACACTTAGGCGATTTTTATTCAACTATTGATTTCCTTTAGCTACATCATTCCAATTGATTTTTCTTTCAGTAGGTGCCCGAAAAATTCTAAGCATATTCCCCGAATGTTCACACAATTATTTGGTTGGGGCTACAGCTACACCCCAGCTCCCCAAGCCCCCCCCCCCCCCACGCCTCCTACGCATATGTCAGCAGGTGCAATTCTTCATTCGGTCTTCCCGGAAGTACAACCGTTAATATATCAAAAACAATATTCTTCTCAGAGATACCTTTGTCTCACCTAACACCGTTATATTAGTAATTTATCAACGATCAATCTTAACGTGAAATCATAAGCTAACTTGAAAAGAGGAAAGAAACATTGGCAATAACGAGATTTAAACTATTCATCTACCTTGAGATTATACCATTCCTATGCTTCTTAGCATCTAGATCTTAATTTCTGTGATCTCTAAAATAGCTCTGCTTTCTTTTCTAGGGCATCCCTCGCCCCCTTACAATGTCCCATCTTAGACGCTTCAATTGATATCCTCTTATGGGTTTGTTATGGGTACTTACAAAGGGAGACCAACCGTTCAAAAACAGAGCAAGTATCACTAAAACAAAATGAATGAATGTTCAACCTTATAACTGCAAATAGTTTAGGTATGTATTAGTTTAGGCATTTAATTTCATTGTATACTCTTGTACATTATCCAAATGCCAAAAATCCTAGACAATCCTAAGCCACTATAAAACAACATGTGGATATAATCAATGTAAATTATATTCATGTTAGAACGTGGTTACTCATAATAGTCACTCCCTAATAAGCTCCAACAGTATTCTTTCGAAGTCTCCGCGCAAATCTCCACGGATTGCATCGGCCAAGGTTTCACCGTAAGTCTCCTCGTAACAGTCTTTTATATTGCCAAGATCAATCTGTAAGGCCCAAAAAAAAAATGTAATAGAAATATTTAAAAATGTAAAAAAATTAAAATTAAAAACGACAAAAATGTTATGAAATTGATATTATGTCTAGATTATCATTTTATTAGTCGTCAATGAAAAATGCAATGATGTTGAGGAAATGAAAATTAGTGCTATAACTAATTCCCATGCTGTTTAGCAACATGTCTTGTCCTTGAACTTTGTGACACGGAAGTACACAGAATATCTATTTTGTGGCAAAGTTCTGAGGTGACCTCGCGGAATGCTCCCTCAAATCAAAGTGAAAACATGACACACTTGCCCTCGAAGTTTGTGTCCCCAATCCCTCAGTCTCAATCATGTTCCGCGACCCATTAATTAAATTAAATTTACATAATGAAGCAACAAAATTATATTAGACGTTAAGTAACAAAACCGAATCTTTCTCAGTTTATATGACAGAAAGAAGAGTTCAGGCATTTTTGGATCTATTTTTTTCCAAATTTTAAGTTTTTTAAGTAGATCTGAGGTGTTAAAGACGATAAATTGAAATCTTTTACTACAACTTCATCAACATGTTCAGAACACATTAATATGTTAATAAAAGGGAATTTTCTTCATGACCTCCATTAAAAGGTTCATTTTGGGCTTCATGTACAGACAGAAACATTATACAACGTAAGAAGCCAATATAAATTGTCTTTCATACAGCTTAACATATCCCTGAAAACCAGCATTATAAAGTAAAATGAGCACTAATAAAAATAATAACATTCACATGGAAGCTTTAGCTGATGAATGTCACACTGTTCTAACCCATTATCATGTGTGGGTTTGTGCGTGTGTTCGTGTGTGCTTAACATAATCCATTAATATCATATTTACCTCACTTCTGGATATGAGAGTTCTGGTCAACCTTACTTCATTCGTTCCCGCTCCCTTTAACGCACTGTTAATAACATTTGCAAAATAAACCACTGGGTTCATGGCGTAGGACACTGGGAAAAGATAAAGCAACAAACACTTCCAAAACATGTTCAGGAAATAAACATATCGTTCTTGTTTTCACAGGCATTGACAGGAAGTGATATACATCATTTACAAAGAGAAATCTACTGTAATGTTAAACACAGACTGTTTAACTATAAATAGATAAGTGAACCCTTTCGTGCGTATATTTGCAACTGTTTTAATTTTTTGTTTTTACATAGAAGTAAATGATAAAAGGGTATTGTTTCTATTTCTATTCCCATATCAGTTTCAGTTTCAGTTATTCCTTAATGGCGGTTATGCAATATTGTATAAGTTAATTGCATGAATGGAAGCTCCTTGTAGGTCATATTCTGAACTATGACATTGCATTGACTTCTCGGTCTTTGATCATGAAAACGCTTCCAAATGATCTGTGTTTACTCACAGCAAATACAAATACCCAAGGATAAACGTAGACAACATTGGATATTTATATGCATTCAATTATGATATATATATCTCTCTCTCTCTATATATATATATATACATTATTTTCGTATTACTTACTAATATTGAGATAGGCTTCTTGGAGACTCCCAGACATTTCGCTACGAATAGAGTCTTCTAAACTTTTATCTGCAATCTAAAGAGTATGTTATGCATAAAATAACGAAATTATTTTATTATCGTGGGTTATTTTAAGCCAGTATGCTGTCATTTTCGTGAGTTCCTGCTTGCGGGAAGATCACATATACATACATAGCTACAATAAGTGTCCACCAATGGTCAATGAAAGATTATAAAATACTTTTTCGATAGCTTGTAGGTAAACTAATATTTGTATAAAAACACAAACTTTGAATCCTGCGGAGTACACGTGAGAGGTTTTTTTTTAGCTTGAGTCGTTGAACTCCATGCCAGAGGAAATGTTCTGAATATAAGCGTACCTCAACCTCCCCCCCCCATCACTACCCCAAAAAACAAAAACAATGAAAATAAATATAAAAAATATAATCAGGAAAGGATGACGAAATCTTTCATGCGGCAAATTTCTTTGGAATAACTAGCATATTCTTTCAGTTAGTGTATTAATAAAGAAATTGTTCGTAATGTCCTTAAACCTCATCAGTTTTGACCATCTCCCAACGCTAAATTTTGCTAGTTTTAAAATATCTTCCTGGAGGCTCTAATATTTCGTATTATTCGCAGCCACTAAAGATTATAAAACATAGAAAACTAACTATAGGCTATCGGTGTCAATAATTGCTTTTTGAAGGGAAACGAAAATGTTTAGTTGAAGTTTTAGCATGGGTTACCATTATCTGAAATCCTAACATATTTGGCGTTAATGCTGTTGTCCTTTAGTGAGGTTTAGAGATGCAATTTTTGGTTGACTAGACCAGTTTTCAATATGCAAATGCCTTTCATATTAAGCCTACATCTACAAAGTTAAAGCAGAAAGAATTGCAACGGTAGAGTCATTGCTTTATTCAATTCATGAGCGATCATACAGGTGTGTCACCTAAATTCGCGCCGAGTTCATTCGACAAATTCTAACCATTTCTTTCATTCGCAATTTTAATCTAGAAAACCTTAACTAAAACGCCCAAACTTGTCACAGTGTAACAAGTAAACATATATTTGGTATTTCAAACACATTTGTGTATTTACTTCACCCATCTGTACAGTAACATTATGGTAAATTTCAACGAATGCACGGAGTTCAGGTAATTTTCATTGCTTTAGCAGTTTGACTCCCGACCTTTACAATAATAATTAAATATATTTCTAGCGGAATCCAGCTCAAACTATCCATAAAATCATATAAAGATAGAGCTAAACCTCTAAACGAGAATCAGCGAGATCGCCATGTACGCTACCCCTACAAAGAACATTAATGTTGTTATGATGGCGAATTCATGGTATACTATCATACCTCCTGATATTTCTCAGACAGACATCTCAGTTGACTCCAACTGCGAGTTACCAGAATTCTTTGGAATTCTGACTCATCAGTACCAAAGGTTTGTTCACCTGCCTGTATAGAGAGAGAGAGAGAGAGAGGTGGAGAGAGAGGTGGAGAGAGAGAGAGGTGGAGAGAGGTGGAGGGAGAGAGAGGGGGAAGCTGGGTTGCTACATTATAAGAGAATTTTGACCATCAGTTAATCTTATGTATTGTTATGTAAAGCAAAATCAAATAAGCTTTGATTTGAAATTAACGTACAATACAATAAAGGACACATTGCGTTATATAGAGCCAATATCTGGACTGATGTCTGCGTGAGGGACTATCGAGTGTATTTCCAATGTACCGTGACCTAACCTTACATTCCTTACATCAATAGCAAACTTGTATCCAAAATATGTTTCGCTATTATATCATTTGATTCATATAACTGTTCACTTATTTTGAGATAACACAATCTAGAAAGTATGATCATGTTACCGAATTAGAAGAGCTGGTATACAGATCACTATTATACATAGAAACCATTATGAACATTGCACAGAAAGGACGTTCACCTCAAATAACGCAGTTGCATCGGTGACCGCCTTTTCTTCGTCAACTTCACCCTCTGCATCCCTACCTGCCTAATAGGAAAGATATAAAAGGACAATTTGCACTACATATGTGTCGTTGAAAGAAGGGTGTGTCCCAAACTGACAAATCAACTGACAACTACAATAAACTAGAAGTTGTACCAGTTTTCACTTAAAACATTTGATTTTAAATATGTACACACCTTCCTCTGTTGGTTAACGGTTACTTAGATTAATTCATTTCTCTTAGATGCACTGGAAGCAAGGGGTTAAAATCCTTTCACTTAGCGCATGAATTATATTTGTCGGTATCATGCCAGAATATGGGTTAAATTATATTCGTGCGCTGCATACATGATTTTCTCGGTTTCGTCAGCAACGTATTGATTAAAATTGTTTTTTTTAATACAATATTAGTTACAAAAACGGCAGCAACAGTGTATGTTAGTGCAGCTGCAGAATTGTGCATATATACTGCAGCACGCGAAGGTAGTGAACACGCGATGTTACAGTGTGCTTCTGTACCAGCATACCATATAGCTAACCAGAACCTGCAGTTTCACTGTATAATAATTAAGATTCCTCGAAATAACGCTCATTTATTTGATATTGTTAATTAAGCCATCATTCTCATATTATTAGCTTTTTTAAAGCTACATACTAGACTCGATTAACTCATTCTTGTTGATAACATTTCAATTCACGAAACCCTCCATAGCATAATGTACTTTTGAACATGCTGTAGTCGTTCCATCGGCAATAACACGAAATATGACGCATGGAAATATCGAAATTAAACATAAAACGTAATTTTCGGTGAACTAAACATTACGAAGCCTTTTAGTCTGTAACTGATCTTGACATAATGTCACAGGTGGTGCAGCATTATATAGGCCTACTACAGGCCTGCAGCCAGTGTTCCGTTATTATTAACTTTCTGTTCTTGTTGCCCGAATGGGAAAACTATGGCGTCACTCTTACCAACTTTGCAAAATTGTGAGGGGAACCGCCTATTGCAAAGTCGGCAGTGACTACAACGAGAATCGCAAAGTCGGTAATTACTATCACGGTTAGAATCGTCCAACTCGGCAGCACACTAAACGTTGCGCTCAAAGCCGAAGCCACAGTGAAGTACTCAGGTCACACATCCGGAGTCTATGCTAGGTTCTTCAGAACTGCCCTTATTACCTTTTGGGAACTGTTTCATACTACAAGTTTGATTTTATGATTGGGTCGCCAATAATTTTCGTCCCGTATAGGTTGCTATATGGAGGGGTGTCCCAACCCATATGATGGGGCTTAACGATGCAAAATGGTAATATCATTTCCATGGCTTTTAACTACAATTTGAGTTGATTGCACTGTTATACATCAGTAAGACTTTATACAGTTGTATGGGAGGTCATGAAAAGTACAGACAGTATGAGTAATGCACGTACCTGCACAAGCCCGGTCAAGAGACACTTCGTGGCTCCACTTGCCTCATTCTGAAGATCTTCTTCAAGATCTCCCAGACCAGCTGTTCTCGGATTATATTAAATTATGTACAATGTCAAGAGGATTTTTGAGGACCCTTCTTTTTGAGATTTGATACTTGTGTTTTGTACGATGTTCTATATTGTCTATAAGCATAGTACAGATTATTCTTACATTGGTATGATATTGTTCTTAAAATTGGGTCAGTTCAGACTGGATTATACGCCATACCGTACTTACTAGAAACATGCAAATAATTTTATGCATTACATTATTTGAATATTATATTGAATAAAGTAAGTTTATATCCAGGACAAAATGCAACATTACAGATAATTTTGGATACTGTGGGAAATTGAGACATGGTTTAAGATTTGTTCAATTCATTGTCAGTTTTAAATCGATAAATTCATGACATAACGATTCATGTACAATAGTTAGTTAATAGAACATGAAATACTTGCCAATTGACTAAACGCAACAATAAAAACGCCATTTAAAGGTTCTACAAATATCTTGTTTTTAGGCGTTAAACATGGTACATATGGAGGCTGAATGGCCTATCGGACTTCCATCATAATAATAGTAATTAATAGCGAACAATTATTTGTAGAATAAAATGTAATAATACATACCGGCCTTATATGCCATCTTGATAGCTTTTATTTGCTAGAGGAAAAGAAATAAATAAAAACAACTTTATGTAAACCGGTTGCATTTTTCTTCCTTTTGTCATTTATTTACTTCCCTCTATTCGACAAATCTATCTTCGACATTTTTCTCCTTATTAATTAACTATATTTATACCAATTGTTTTAGACGGAGCCTACTATGGAAGTATATATAAACTGTGAGTACATATATAGAGCGGGAAGTTTCACACTCTATATAATGAGAACTTGTATACTAAACAATAGATATCACTGTTTTGCATCAACCCTCCCTTACCCTCCTTTACCCTCTCCAGTAAACCCTCCCTAGGAAAGACATCAGTCAACGACCCCACCCCACGCCCTTAAACTAATCTAGCTACCAGCCTATATACGCTGATGTATACATAAATCAACCCTGGTATTCCTTTAACAAGAAAACACAACCACTAAACAGAATTGATTTGCAACAATATAGAACTTAGTAAAGCCGCCATGTAAACAAAATAATAATAATGATAAAAGACACATTTACAGTACCATGAAAAATGCCGGTTGACAAACTTGCAGGAGAATATATGAAACACATGACAATGTGGAATTCGTGATTTTTTTTGTCGTTACAAAAAGTTTTTTTTCGGTATGAATTAATGCAGAACTTGAGTCTTTGTAGTCTAAGAGAATGTTAATGAGTGCTGATTATGTTTCTACGGGTTATTTTGGTTTACCAACCGATTCTCTTAGCTTTATCAGACAGTGGATGACAATTTACTGCAAAATGCTTAAAATCTGCAATTTGAACCATCTTTACAAGGTATACTTACTAGTCAAACATAGGGACAGTTGTTTAGACTCCTAACCAGTCATTAGTTGAAACAGCCTTTGAGCAATGTATTCATATGTTAGTAAGTTATGCACAGTAGTATCTGCTGACAGGTCTAACATGTGTTACGGTGTTATAAGACAATACAGCTTATACTGATTTATACTGATATGTTTGTACTGATTCACAGTATAAACTGATCAAACCATGTACATTGGGGGCACATTAGCATCTGCTGGCAGGGCTAACATATCTTACGGTGTTATAACACAGTTCAGCTTATACTGATTTATACTGATATGTTTGTACTGATTCACAGTATAAACTGATCAAACCATGTACATTGGGGGCACATTAGCATCTGCTGACAGGTGTAACATGTGTTACGGTGTTATAACACAGTTCAGCTTATACTGATTTATACTGATATGTTTGTACTGATTCACAGTATAAACTGATCAAACCATGTACATTGGGGGCACAGTAGTATCTGCTGACAGGTCTAACATGTGTTAAGGTGTTATAAGACACTACAGCTTATACTGATTTATACTGATATGTTTGTACTGATTCACAGTATAAACTGATCAAACCATGTACATTGGGGGCACAGTAGTATCTGCTGACAGGTCTAACATGTGTTAAGGTGTTATAAGACACTACAGCTTATACTGATTTATACTGATATGTTTGTACTGATTCACAGTATAAACTGATCAAACCATGTACATTGGGTGCACATTAGCATCTGCTGACAGGTGTAACATGTGTTACGGTGTTATAAGACAATACAGCTTATACTGATTTATACTGATATGTTTGTACTGTTTCACAGTATACACTGATAAATCCATGTACATTGGGTGCACATTAGCATCTGCTGACAGGTGTAACATGTGTTAGGGTGTTATAACACACTTCACCTTATACTGATTTATACTGATATGTTTGTACTGATTCACAGTATAAACTGATCAAGCCATGTACATTGGGTGCACAGAAGTATCTGCTGACAGGTCTAACATGTGTTAAGGTGTTATATCACACTTCAGCCATTACTGATTTATACTGATATGTTTGTACTGATTCACAGTATAAACTGATCAAGCCATGTACATTGGGTCCACAGTAGTATCTGCTGACAGGTCTAACATGTGTTAAGGTGTTATATCACAATTCAGCTTATACTGATTTATACTGATATGTTTGTACTGATTCACAGTATAAACTGATCAAACCATGTACATTGGGGGCACATTAGCATCTGCTGGCAGGTCTAACATATCTTACGGTGTTATAACACAGTTCAGCTTATACTGATTTATACTGATATGTTTGTACTGATTTACAGTACAAACTGATCAAGCAACGTACATTGGGTGGGTTTGCAGGATATTCGCCTTTAAAAATTATGCTAAATCTCTGAAAACTCATTTAAGGCTAAATTGATGATAACGTCAGCTCCCCAGTGTGGACTTAAATGTTCATCCAATCTTTTATACATGATAATAGCTCAACAAAACAAAGTTCGTAAAACTTAAATAAAACAACATGAAATCACGACTGGATAACATTCAAAACAATTTTCTTGAAAAGGTTGACACCAAAACAATCTAATGTTTTTTTTTACTGAGTTTTGTTTTGCATCTGAGGAACATTCCCAATTTTCCGTGGATTATAATATTTAGTGCAGTGGTACTTTAATTTACGAACCACGGCTGATTAATGAGGAAAGTTGATAAAATGCTAAACGCGTTAAAGAGGTATACAACCTCGACAGATAGAATTTGGTTTGTGTGTATAAAGTGCACCTTGGAAGACATAAATCTCTTGCTGTTTGGTTAATAATTGTTGGCATTCTGCTGGCATTACTAATTTTAGTTTATACAGTACATAGCGATGAAAAGACAAGTTGCCGGTACATATTAATCAACATCGATTTGTTTATTCAGTCGAAGACGGTGTTTGCTCAAGCCTTTATAATTATGTTATGTTTGTTATGTAAAATATATACATCGTATTACACAATTGCAGGGCTATTATGGTTATTAATATACTATTTGTTTACAGCCTGTATATTGTACTGTATAAACACATTGTATACTACCATATGCAGCAGCCTATCGTACACCCGCTACACACAGAGAACACAGTTACTAGTCTATATATTAAAGTGTTGTACCAGAGTAAAACTGGATCATGCTATATTCCAAAAAATCCAGCAATTGGGATTACACATATACTCAGTTCTTACTGTAATCTTTATAGCCTATGCTACCGATGTATCATATTGATCAGCACAATCCAGTTTGTTCTGTGGTACATAGTTTTAAGATTGATAGTAGTCACTGTAATCTCTGCAGTGTGAATCGGCTGGATCGAGGAGGTACGGTAATAAAGATAAAGTGTCACCTCAATTAACATATCATGAAACTTTGATGAATCATTCACGAATCAGACCTGTTAAAAAAAGGTACCCGATGCCGAAGAGAGTGCGTTACAGTCATTACTTATTACATGTTACATTTAAAATGTTAACAACAAATTGAATAAGCCGAATTATTACCAAAACGGTGTTTTTTTATGATATTAATACTAAAGAGAATTATCAATTTACGAATGTGTTCCACCATTCCATTGTCAAGATCCTGTCAAAGTGAGATAACATCAACTATCTGGAATATGAATAGGAATATGAATCCAGTGTCTTTTATAAAGTCAACAATACAATAATTTATGTAATCCATCAATGTCAAGAGCAAAGACAGGCTATAATAAAAAATATTAAAAAACGTGACAATGTGCTAAAAGCGAGCACAATGTCATGATTTAAACCAGTCAGTTGACATATAAGGATTTCCAGATGCAACATTTCATCTCTCCATGTATTTATATATATATTTATATATATATATATATATATATATATATATATATATACATATATATATATTTATATAATTTTTGGGGCGGGGCGGGGGTGTTTTTTTCTCTAAATAGGACCATTGATAGTTTCAATAACAAAATACTGTTATGTCTGACTTGTCTTATTTATCAACAGTAATAACATGGTATAAATTTGAAACAATATTTTACCATGAACATCAATTGAGTCCACAGTCCTCTTCCATCCAACTTATCAGCTAGAACGTCATGCGATTTTAAAGATACTTTTAGCTGGGAATTATAATACTTACTGCGTTATTTCTAGCGCAAAGGATTTCCAGGAGGGTTGATTCGTCGGTACCGACACCCTAAGGAAGTAAGAATTGTAGAGATTATTTTGAAGTAAGGCGGAATAGCTAGATTTTCTAAGTTTGGTTGAAGAGAAAAGCTAACATTGTTCATTTTCCTGTCATGCGGTTTCTTTGAATGATTTTAAACGCCGTTATAGAACAGTTTACTATTTGTAGTCGCTTCACGATTGCTCCTAAAAAGGGATAGTCCATATAAAAATTCTTTTGATTCTAGTGAAAGAAGAACATATTTTAAGCATCCTTGTGATATTTTTGTCTCACCTAAAGTTAAATCGATGCAAACAGGGGTGTGATGTCATAACTGCACACTGACAAAGTTTGGTGTTTTTCTCCCAAATCTTCTTTCAAATCCTTTAAAGGATTGGTTCAGGTGTATGACATGTGACACATGTCTAATTTGTATGAAAGAGCACAAAAAGACAAAAAGGACAGTGAAGAAACTACCATGATAGCATGCTCTGTTAAGGAGATATGATACTTTGAAGATATCAACATTTCTTTGAAAAAGACTGGTGCAGAAAGACTAACTGTGAGGGTGGGATGTCACATCCTCACATGATGTAACGTGATGTCACATTTTTAACACATTTGAAAATAATACAATCAAAAATTCTTCAGATGTTTAATCTCAAATACTTCCTTTGACAAATATGAGATCTTCTGACATATCTTTTGGTTGAAAGTCATGAAATCTTACAATAAATTTAGGAAACAAAAACAAAGACTTTTCAGCAATGTGAGGATGTGACATCACAGCTAGTCAGATTTCAGTAGTTGCTACATAATCTGATAAAATTTACACTTGAATATCTCTTTAACCGAAAGAGATATTTGAACAGTGTTTTTTCACCATTTTGTTTCTTTTCTTGTCCTCTTTCATATAACATAAACATGTATGACAACTGAACCAATCCTTTAAAACTGGGATGCATTTGCAGCACTAATTTCATTGGACAAATTGTTATCGGCACATTCCCTAAAGCCGAGTTTGAGGTTCAAAGCAGTTAAGTGTAAACATACAGTCGCGCAGCGTGCAACTATGACATCACACCTGTTTGCGTCAAGTTCACTTATGTTACTAATTGTGACAATTTCATCTAACGATTATATCACAAAACAGCAATGTACGAATTTGATGCAAATTTCTCCAAGCTGCTTAACATAAGTTGCTCTTTCATCAGTCAATGATTAACTTTGCTCTGGACTATTATCTTCCCTAGTGTTTAACTCTTGTTTGTAAACAAATACACTAGATCTATTCATCTGACATATTGTAACAGTTAATTAGTTTGTTTATAGTAAGGCTCTCCAATTCACTCAGAACTAGCGCTAACACGACACGCTCCTCCACAATATGTAAATAACAAAACTACTTATCATTACCATCTTTAAACAAACTAATCTTAACATATTACGTAATCGATATTTTAAGTAACAAATCAATTAGTAACGTAAAACATTTCCAACAAGTCAAATTGGCAAAATATGTTCTCTTTAGTCATCACAGATTGAGCCTGCTTCACAGAATTGCCATTTGATATCGTTTCAGTTAAAGTTTTCATAGGAAGAAATTCTGTGATATTGTTGTAGACCGTTACCGAAGGAAATGTATAGGTGCTTAGCATAATCCATACTTAAGTCAATCCAAAGCGTACGCGGCATGATGGAGTAAGATTAAACGTCAATAGGTTTCAATTAAAAACAAACATGAAATTCATTTTGAGGAAAACAAAGTTTGTAACCGGTGTTGTAAGAAGGGTAACCGGGTAATCGCGTTGTAGACGGTGGTAACGTTGGATTGAGTTATTGCTATTGCTGTAATACCACATTATTCAACGGACATGGAGGCACCCAAGGTCAAAGGGCATATGCAAGCACTTCCGCGTTTATTTCATTTACGAGATAAATTTACGTAAAAACAAACTCCAAACACCAAATCTCAATTACTACGGAGCAATGCAACAGTGTAATGGTGTGTGTTCTCAGACGTTTAAGAATGTAAACATAGCGTCTCGGAAGTGAGCTGAGTTCCGCGACTGACGTCACGCCGCGTTACCGTAAATACAACAATTTTTAGAAAGTTTTTATTACCCTCGAATTTTTGATCGTTTATTCCTCGAGAATGCAAGCTTCGTTTGACACAAATTGGGTATCATTGGAAAGCTACGAGTGTACAGAATACGATGATAAAGAATTTTTTTTCATTTCATAACCTCTTTAAAGTGCATGAACTATGTGATAGTGGTTTCAACTTACTTTCATTGCTTTCTTTAGACACTGTGCATCATAAACAGGAAAAGGTTCCATTATACCGAGGACTGCCATTTCTAGTTTACCTCCTAGTTCTTTCTTCAAGTCAGCGATCAAATCCTATAATAAGCAACAACAAAAAAAAATATTTCAGATCATTTTCTTGTTCTCATTAATAATAATAAATAATAATAACTAAGATTTATGATGCGCTAATTATAATCAAAATAGTTGTCAAAAGCGCCATACAGTTTCATTGTATAAATGATTTGTGGAAGAAACGTTGAAAATGTTGCTCATGCTACGACATCTATGGGAAACGTTTTTTTTTTTTTTTACATTTCACGAAACAATTTAGACTCTCATATGAATACCTTTCAATCCATTTGACCATAAAAACATTAAATGTTAATGATTTTCACTTTCGGACGATATTAGTACTATTAATTCATTCCATAAACTCATAACTTCTTTCGTTAGTCATATTAACACAAATTTGGGGAACTTTTGAAGGAATTCGAGTCACACTGTGCTCACATAGCACATATAAAACACTACCTTCACAGACACGTCATGCATTTCGTCCATATTGGTGTGGTTACCAATAATTTCACTGGAGATGTAACAATCAGTTGGTATCGCTATGGGGAGTTGATTAAAATAACATATATTAATAGAAAAATTCGTAGGGTTACACAATGTAGGCTAGAACTGAAGACATTCTTGTAGAAATAACGGTATGCTGTATAAAGTTAACATATGATTCCACATGAAAAGGATATCATGTCTTTGTGTTTTGTATCCAATTGCTTAGGGGACTGTATGACTGGTACAAACATGACTTTTAGCTTAACGTTTAGAAATTTGGCACACATTATTGGGCAGTTTGAGATTATAGTTCAAAACACAGGTACGATCACAATCCGTACAAAAAAAATATATATATATTTATAGTACAAAATACCACAGTATTACAAGTGTCAATCTTCTAAAACAAAGATGTCCTCTCATACACCCTGTGTTCCCCACTATAGGTAAATAACACGAATTGGCTGAATCATTAGTTACAGTGTGCCTATTATAACGCTAGTCCTAACATCTACATTCTCAGCCGATACTCATAGCTGGTACAGCAACTACTGCTCGCGTCTCACAACCGTGCGAGAGTAATTACTATTTTGTGTTCGTAACATGTTTAACATATGTTACAGGACATGAACAGTACTTACTGTACGCTATGGGTATCGGGTCGTATGATATTCTGCGTTACATATGAAGTAGATATTTGCACGAGTAACAAACGTGTTTATTTCTACCTGAAAAAAAAAACAACACAATGCAATCCATCACATGCTATAGAATAATTGTTAGTTGCTCATTTTAGCACATGTTAAGTGAATGAGTATGTACTAGGCCTATACACCCAAAATCGTTAAGAATACAATCAACTAAAAAGTATATAATGATAACAAAATCGTACCCTGCCGTATGCTGTTTCCTTATCTCTTGCCTTTGGTTGTTGGATCGATGAGTTAGAATATCGATAATGGCCGTTTCGTCAGTTCCTTGTATTTTAATGAAAGAAATTAATTTAAAATGTGATAACAGGAATCAGATTTACCATACCACTTAAATTTAGTCGGACATATTTGGTTAACGGGCATTAGGTTTTATGCGTATGACTGCCATACTTGTATAAACTTACCCTCTCCTCCCCTACCCCCTACTTATCCCTTTCCTTCTCCCCTATAAAGATGGTTTACCTAAAAAAAAATTTTTGACCAGCCGCTTTTTTTTTTACGAAATATCATTTTGATTACTCGTATTCAATTATATGGCTTTGCTCATGTCAAAACCAATTCAGTAACGTTTAATAATTTAACTACGTGCTATTGAATGCAATGAGCCATTTCTTGAAGTAGGTGAAATTTGAACTGCTATAAATACAGTGATTTCAAAGTTCAGAAAAGTAAATATCCAATTAGTCACCCATTCCTTTCATAGCTTTCCTGAGGATTACAACGTCGGCATCTTTATCAAAGTTCGGTTCTTCTCCAACACAGGGCTGCATGGAATTGATAAATAATGCAAGAAATGATTGGATATATCATGTTTTGGTTTGTTATTGGAAACTTTATCAAATTGAAATCACGGTGGCTGAAAATTCATTGCTTAACAAAATTGCTTGAAGCTGGCATTTCCAACAGACTTTAGTGCAAATTCATACTATCATAGTATTTTATATTGAAAACACTTCAGAGGATTGTTTAGTGCATCTGGGAAGACAGAGATAAAGGTTAGGTTATAAAGCTTTTAAACTTGTAAACATATTTTGTTTTCCTCTTCTTGTCATACTTGGATCATGCATCCACATGTGAAAAGCAATGTATCTACCAAAAATTGCATTTTAATGAAACACAGAGAAAAATAGCCAATCATGCAAAGAAAATGAAAATATGTTAATAAATCATTCAGAACATTATAATTGAAAAAATGCTTGCCAAGAACATCTAACATGATAACATCGCTGAAATACTAGACCTACTTCTGCTATACTTTATCCTCTTCTTGGAGTGAGGAATGATTTAGCCAAAAAAATATGGAGAATTCGATGGTAATAAAATTTAATGATCAAAGTGAATCCCCGTTAGAACCATATACTTATTAATTATATACTTTAGTATTATAGCACTTAAGGTTACTAAAAAAAACAAAAATCTATAGAATCGAGGTTCATATTGGCTCTGAAGGAAATTTAAAAAAAAAATAGTCGAATGTGTCAAATCCGCGGGTCTAGTTTTGATGTAAAAATTCTTACGAATCCATACAGCAATCGCAACAGTACAGTAGGAAATGTGTATGATTATGAGCAACTAAGTCATTGTTTCACCGGAAACAAATGTGGTGCAACGCAAGAATCAGATTCAAACGTGACCATGTCGTTTAACATATCGGCAGCAACTAATATTTATAAACTATAAAGGAATTCAGTCAATGGCATTGTATTGTACATGGGTTTGACTGCCTTTACGCCTTGTCCATAGTTTCTACTATTCGTATCAAAGCTATTCAACAAAGGCTTATTACAGCCTAGAAATATTATTCATACCAACTGTTTTATTATTCATTCATTTGCTTACGTCACCCCTCTGCAAATATATTGAATGACTTTCAAACAGTTGAACTTTTCTACTGGTACTTTTTGCCTGAACTTATACAACTTACCTTTAATGCAGCCATAGTTTTCTTGATATTGATGGAGTTCAAAAAATAACTTGTTCGTGGACCTGTTGATTATGGGGATAGTCAAAGCAGACCACTCAACACATACTAACGTTGATCTTCTAAACAGGTTAATTCTGGCCCTTTGGACTCTAAATCCCCTTCGCAAATTACGAACGGTGTTTGGGGTTTTACTATTAATTATCTGTTACAGCTTATTTTAGCTATTTGTTTGCATGAAGCTAAGTCGTACACGGCTAAGTAAATATTGACGTAACTTGAGATTCAAATCAGATTCTGTTTAAACTAGTTTATTCATTCAATTATATTGGTAATCTTGTTAGAGATGTAACCAGTGTTAGTATAACGCAGAATGCACCCCTGATGGTCAACTTTGAGAAAATAATATATTGTGAATATCGCTTTCCTTTGTCATTGTTTACTTTTATCATAACAACAGTTTATATCAAGCTCCATGTTATGATAGGTTATTTATTCATATATTTTTCAGTACTGTATTAGCATAGTACCGACGAATTGTGACACGAGATTTTCAACGATGGCCAGTCCCAGTTACAAATTTCCATAATTGATAAATTCCAGGTTTTCTGGGACAAATGCCTTGTCTATCAGAAAAAAAATCTAAGAAACAATAACTGGACCAGCTTTTTAACCCCCATCTAGGATATAGACTCGCCGGATGTTCTAGGTGTAAACCAAGTTTCACTATACGATCTAGCTAGACACTGTGTATTTCTCTTTGACTCTATACACACGGTAAACAATGTTACAAAGTGTCACAATTTAAGACTTCAGCAAATATTACAACATCAATCCAACAGTTTTGTTATATTTGAGTTGATTAAATCACTATGTATGTGCGTATGACAACAAGTATATCCGTACATATAATATTTTAATTATTGCCAAAACTTATTATATTTTTAGGCCTGGCACATACTCATTCATAGCATGCGCTAACAAGTTTAAGTAACATTTATTCTTTAGCACGTGAGGATTGCATGGTGTTGTTGACATACCCAGTTTAGCACGTGAAGGATTGAATGGTGCTGTTGACATACCCAGTTTAGCACGTAATGGATTGCATTGTGTTGTTGACATACCCAGTTTAGCACGTGAAGGATTGAATGGTTTTGTTGACATACCCAGTTTAGCACGTAATGGATTGTATGGTGTTGTTGACGTACCCAGTTTAGCACGTGAAGGATTGAATGGTGTTGTTGACGTACCCAGTTTAGCACGTGAAGGATTGAATGGTTTTGTTGACGTACCCAGTTTAGCACGTAATGGATTGCATTGTGTTGTTGACATACCCAGTTTAGCACGTGAAGGATTGAATGGTGTTGTTGACATACCCAGTTTAGCACGTGAAGGATTGAATGGTTTTGTTGACGTACCCAGTTTAGCACGTTAATGTTTGAATGATGTTGTTGACATACTCAGTTTAGCACGTGATGGATTGAATGGTTTTGTTGACGTACCCAGTTTAGCACGTTAATGATTGAATGATGTTGTTGACATACCCAGTTTAGCACGTGATGGATTGAATGGTGTTGTTGACATACCCAGTTTAGCACGTGAAGGATTGAATGGTTTTGTTGACATACCCAGTTTAGCACGTGAAGGATTGAATGGTGTTGTTGACATACCCAGTTTAGCACGTGAAGGATTGAATGGTGTTGTTGACATACCCAGTTTAGCACGTGAAGGATTGAATGGTGTTGTTGACATACCCAGTTTAGCACGTGAAGGATTGAATGGTGTTGTTGACGTACCCAGTTTAGCACGTGAAGGATTGAATGGTGTTGTTGACGTACCCAGTTTAGCACGTGAAGGATTGAATGGTGTTGTTGACATACCCAGTTTAGCACGTAATGGATTGCATTGTGTTGTTGACATACCCATTTGCAGGCTATTCAAGGGGACCATGTATGCTCGGGAAAGCTAAATATTGATAGGCTAGGCTTCACTGCCAACAACGTATGGAGGCTATTATTAGTATATTTCTTATGTCCCAGCAAGGGGACCTCTAGAGGTATCGAATCAAGCAAGTAGGATTCGAGAGATACAATTAGTTTTTGATCACTTTCAAATACTATTTCGCAACAACCGGTTCTAAGAAGTGGCTGCATTGATTCTTCGTACGTATCCAACTACTTTAAATTCAACTTCGTAACGGTGTTAACAGTGTTAACAATGTAACCCTTCAAAAGCATGACTCATTTGACCTTGCTTGAACTATTATAAAAAGCAAGCTGCCTTCTTCCTGCAGTAAGAAACACAGGAAAAGTTCAGTGTTTCAAAGACAACTTCCACTCCATGTCAAGGACGACTCGAAATAGATTACATTGTTAATGTTATAAATACAACAGCCGTCGATTTGATGATCAATGTGAAATATTGGTTGCTTTGTGTCCAATTGTATTAATTTAAACATGTAAAAGCAAACCAAAATATTTTATCAGCTCCACACTGGAGTAATCAGTAAAATCGAAAATTGTAAATAAAGACAAATGTTCTTTCTCACCATTATATTGCTCATGTTTACCAGTAAGAAACAGGTTCCATCACCGAAAGTTACGTGCACATCGATTGTAAAAATGGTTTCTTAATCTTTTAAGCGTTAAATGTGAAAGTTAGCAAATATTAAAGAAGTCAATGTTGAATAAAGTACCGTACAAATTAATACAGGTGTATCGTATTATAATCATAATACAAATATATCCATTATAACATACAAAAGACATTGAAACACCGTTTTTAACAACTATTACAATGCTATAAATTTTATTTTACTGTTTTCCAGTGTTATTTGCTAACCTCGAACTTAAATCAAATACAAATTGTACCGCCAAAAATGATTTTCACTTGATTTTATTTAATAATAGAATAAATTTTTCTTTGACAATTTTATATTGTTCCATTATGATTATAATTGTTATGCTGACAATTTCTAGTTATTAACGTAAAGTTAGCGTTGGTTTTTTTTCACTAATTATATCTTTATCTCCATAACATCTTTAATTTTATAATATTTTGTAATTTCAATTTGTCGAAAATAAAACAACTAATTGAAATGAATAACAACATTAGGTGATAAAACCAGAAAATATTAAAGCTTATAATATTTACAGTGAGCATATCTTTAACATTCAATATTAAAAATAAAGGTGCAAAAATTAACTAGAAAAATTGTGCATTTCAGTAAATAATTGGAAAGACGTCTCTAAAACCACCGACACACAACGGGAATAATACTTTATCTAGCATTATAAAGTAGTCATATTTCATTTGAAAGGGTTATATTTAATTGGAATGTCTTAACATGTGGAAGAACTGAAAAGTTATAAATTGGTATTCGTCATAAGATTGTTTTGTTTGTACCATATTTTAATATTGAAGGCCACTCTCTGGTAATATTTTGTTGTCTTAATTGTTGCTGTTCTGTTTAAGAGGTAAATGTACAACATTAGCATAACTGTATTCGATGGTTAGAAATAAATACATTTTGGATTTAATATTACAATGATTCTTTCATGGCTGACTTTATTTCGAGAAAAAAAAAACTGGCCGTTGTAATCTAAATTTAACATTAACTCCCATATCTTAGTTTTGTTATCTTTCTTTGTGTGCATAAAATATATTGATGGTAATGTGCGGTAAGGAAGAACTTCTATATACTTGATAAAGTACTCGACATATGAAATTAATTTGTTGCCGCTACCTCTGGCCCGACAAGAGCAATCAATAAGTTTCCGTAATCGCCAGATGTGTCGTCACGGATAAAGCTCTGCAGGGAACAATTAAACGTCTGCTGGAAGGTGTCAGCGATGTTTCCCAAATCAGACTGTTTAATTGAAGAAAATGAATCGAAAGTTGATTTGTAGTTGATATCTAATCGAAAGCTATACCCGTAGATGTAAACCAAACCCATCAATTTAATTTAATTTAAGTACAACAAGTATAAAAAAAAATTAAGAATAGTGTACGATATATGGCCCCTTTATAGAAATACCGCCCGATATACAGAGAGAACACAGTCACTACTTTACATCTTAGACATTTTGAACCACAGTAAAGACCGGATCGTGCTATTTATCGGTAGCATGTGCTAGTATAATTACTAGATGTTTCAAATTTATCAGTACGATCCAGCTTATTACTGTGTTACAAAACTTTAAAATTTTACAGAAGTTACTGTATCGGTTGGCATTACGGTAAAAAAAAATGTAGAATTCACTGTGTTCGCTTAAGGTAATTGTGTGCATTACGTAACATAAAATAAAAACTACATTATGAGAATGGCTTGCATCATTGTCACATATGGAAAGAGATTATTCGTAGAAAATCCAATTGACAAGGCTAGGATTTCAGACATTACATACCTCACATCTAAAGACAATGATATAAATCAGCTTGCTGTCGTTTGTTCCGATCCCTTTCATTGATTGGTAAAGTTGCTTTGCAAAATACATCCAGTGATCCTGTGCTGCTTCAACTGCAGTATGAAATAAACGGAAACGTATATTTTTAACAGGAACACTATTATAAAATCTCTTTTGATCAGTCAGTTCAAGGAGAACTATCAAGCTAGTCAGGAGTTTCGGATCAAGCAGATCATTCTGTTCATCTCGGTCCAGTTGGTGATGGTTGTCAGATAGGACACGAACGAGATAGGCCATGTCAACTGATTTAATCAGGTCGCACACCTCGACCACTTCGGTTATTCCGGTAGATCACATTGGTCCTGTCAATCAGCTCGTGCAGGTGGACAATGTCGTACAGTTGAGCGGTCAAGTCGGACCGGCATGACTGATGGATCCGGTTCGACGTGTCAATCAGATCAACTAGATCAAACAAGTTGGCTTTGTGTGGTTCGCAGTGGCGTAGCTACGGGGGGGGGGGGGGCCTGGGGGGCCGAGGCCCCCCCATGAAAACGGCTGGCCCCCCCCCCCCCCCACTGGCCCCCCACTGGGAATGGGGTAAAAAAAAATGTAAAAAAAAAATAAGTGCGATTCACTAATATTTTTTGTTCAATAATTTGGGAAATAGAGTTACACAATTTTCTCGTCTGTATATCTGGTAGAATAAGAATAATACAATATCTGTAGTAATCATGAGAATGGTCACACAGCATGGCATGGCAATGGTCGATGCGACCATACACCACGAACCTTGTTGTGCTGCGCGATATCGATATCTGCTGAATATGTTCAGTGCTTCCACCTAGCGCAACAATCTATCAAAAGATTGGCACCGTTTGTACTGAGCCGAGGTATCAGGTATTCATATATTGCCTCGAGTCAAATGAATATATGCAGGTGCGGATCCAGGGGGTCCAGGGGGTCCGGACCCCCCCCCTGCTCTTGGCCAAAAAAAAAAGAGGAAAAAAAGAGAAAAAAAAAGAGAGAGAAAAAATAATTAAATTAAACGCCAATTTTAAACATGTAGGACGTCAGAAAAGCGGTTATCCTCACAAGTCAGCCAGGTGTGTCTTTTCCGTCAAATGAACTATAGTGTGCACGCGTGCTACACGTGCCAAAAATATCTTACAATCTCAATTTTCAGACAGAAAAGTTTCAAAATTGAGGTGGTGTTCAAATTTTTTTGGGCGGTGATGTTACAGAGCGGTAGGCTGCTAGGATGCGCTAACGAATTTTTCATGAGCAAACCCCTCACCCTTCCAGAATCCTGGATCCGGCCCTGCATCAAACAGTGGTGACGGAACGGGAGGGGACTTGGGGCTAAAGGCATTATGATTTTTGTATCATCTCAACTCATCTGATATGTAATACCATATTTCATAGATTGTTTTTTTTTCTCATCAATTGAGAAATTGCAGACATGAGATCCATTTTTTCAGGCTAGGTACATGCAGCTTAGAATACTCGGGAAGTGCCGTTCCCGGCCATCTGGGGGGTTTGTAAAGCCAAAAATTTTCTTGTACGCTCCGCGCCAACCGATGATGGCGCTCCGCTTAGATAGTCTTACGTTCAGGCGCGGCTGGACCAGTCAGATCCCCCCTGTCACAAACCCTGCATCCGCCTCTGATATGTCATTGAATATTCCACAAAACTACTTATTTTATGCCCACGAAACTGTCGAAACATGATTTTCCACTACTGGTAGAGATATAAAATATTGGTAATTCTGAAATTCCTGCAAATATGCGGCTATGCCTGTTCACTACTCACTACTGTATCGCCTTAAAAAATGATGAGTGGAAATTATTTCTCCAGGACCATATCGTATCGTGGGTATTGAGTGCGTCTGATGTACGAACGTACGTAGTACGTCTATGATGATATGCACTGTACTGTACTGATAAAAACAGGTGAATTTCACTCCATGGGAGTGATCACTGAGCACATTCCGGTATAAGAGTGAATTTCCACTCCATTGGAGTAAATCTTGACTCCTAATAGAGTTATATTCACTCATATTAGGAGTGAAGGATAACTCCAATAGAGTTAAATTTCACTCTTAATTTGAAGTGCGCCGAGTGATCACCCCAATGGAATGAAATCCACTCATTTGTTTTTAGAGTGTTGCTAGATATATGAAGAAGAAATTTACATACCAATACATGTTATCGGTCATCGATTGGCACAAAAACCCAGATTCTGATGACAGCTACCTCAAAAAACCCAATAAATGGCCTAATTAGCACCGAGCCACCAATGTGGACCATTACCAAAACATCGATGCGTGTTAGTCTTCCATCCCCTTCCTCTAATGCTATTTAAGTCCACATGTGGGCATATCCTACAAACCTACCGGTAGCCCACAGGGGTTTGAGTTAGGAGAAAGGCCTTGACACCTTGAAACGACAAATGATGCCAACTTCCCTCAAGTTAAAAGTCTGGCTGAGTTGGCAAGGCCAGTCAGCATGAAAGAGAATTTTTTTTTTTGCATTTCTGTCACCAAAGTTGCACATCTTTTTGGTTGCTATTTTGCCTCACAGGTGCCATCTCCTGCGATCTGGGGGTGCTGAAATCTCAAATTTTCTCTGTACGCTCCGCGCCAACCAAGGTGGCGCTCCGCTTAGATAGTAACCTCCGGCCCCCCCACAAGAAAGAACAGCCCCCCCATGGCCCCCCCACTCAAAAAATCCTAGCTACGCCACTGGTGGTTCGGTCAGTCCGTTCGATCAGTCGTATCGATTAGGTCAACCAGACCGTCGAGTTATGTCACTTTATTTCATTCTTTCCATGATGTACCCGGTACGTCTTGTCTTCAGTTCGTTTTTCAATATGTATGTAATCTTACCCAAGACTTTGAATCCTTCCCGATAGATTTCCTTCGGTTGGGTTTTCACGACCTCTAGCAAGTCCGTGTTGGTCGTCTACATTGATTCAAATATGAGAAAATGTGCTACTAAATAGTATTTCACAGCGTTTAATTAATGAAACATCAATGTTGATAGCGCACAAAGAATTATGTCTTACAGCACCTTGGCACCATTTAAGTGTGAAATAATAAGACTTTCTTTGCGCGTGAAATATTTATCATAACGAATTAATCATCTCTGATATGTCATGAAAGTCATAATCCATTCTACACATAAATTTCATTTTACATTTTTCCTAAGATTTCATTTTTTCATTAACTATATCTGATATGACGACTTCAAAATCGGTTATTTGAAATTTAGACGTTTGAAATTTGGAATAAATCCATCTACAATAAATTTCATAATTGATATACCGTCTTATAGGAGTTGATCACGGCAAAGAGAGCCATTGGGTTATTCTTGAGAAGAAAATCCATCAAAGTGGTATTTTCAGGTGTCCAATCTTCTGCTTTCAACTGAAGGAAATGGAAAAGGAAAGAATTTAAGACTAGGCAAAAAGGTTTTTGGTGATACCTGTTTTTAATCGTGTGTAACTCCGTTGCTTGATATACATTTAAAACGCAAAGGACATTGTAGCCTATTTAGGCCTATACGGATATGTCCAAAACAATCAAAGCATGTCCAACATAATCAAAGCATGTCCAACATAATCAAAGCATGTCCAACATAATCAAAGCATGTCCAAAATAATCAAAGCATGTCCAAAATAATCAAAGCATGTCCAAAATAATCAAAGCATGTCCAAAATAATCAAAGCATGTCCAAAATAATCAAAGCATGTCCAAAATAATCAAAGCATGTCCAAAATAATCAAAGCATGTCCAACATAATAAAAGCATGTCCAACATAATAAAAGCATGTCCAACATAATAAAACCATGTCCAACATAATAAAACCATGTCCAACATAATAAAACCATGTCAAAAATATTTAAAGCATGTCTAAATTAATGTTAAACGTGTACGTACCGAAACCAAAAAGTTGGTGTCGCTTTCAACTTTCTGAGAAGTCAGCGATTGGTTTACGTCGTTGCCCTATATATAGACAAACGAGAGTGGTAGAGGTTACCTTTTACATCTACAACAGTAACTTTCTTACATGACACGGTTTCCTCCCTACAAAATCAGTAAAGGAATACGTTTAGGAGAGTGAGGAGAAAGGGAATGATGTTTGGGTGATAACATTTATCTATTACATGTCGTCATTTGCGAATGTTTATTGCCAATCATAATGTTATAATAATGCTTAAAAGTACGTTATTTTTTTGTTTTGTATTCACACTGCGATCATTACTCTCCAGAATCTGATGTACTTTTTTTTCTGTTCTTCTTTGTCGTATCCGTTTGATTATGTACTTATTGCAACGTTTATAAATATCGAATTGATGTTGCTTAGCCTATCAAACAAGCCAAGGTTAAAGTTTAGTAATAATCCAAAGTACATTAGAGATCACACAAAGGATTTCTACGTTTTCTCCATTGCAAACTTTTAATTTACTAGCAATTTCTTTGAGGGGTTAAATTTTGTATTTTGCGTATTTTCCGCAAATACAAAGAGAGCGAGAGAGTTAAATTGAATTGATTAAAACGTATACGGTTGTCATAAGCAGGATGCTTATAACGATTGTGGTATTCTAAAACATATTCTTAGAAAAATGAAATAGTCAGTTCCCTTGAACAATTGCTTCTAGTTCCCTGTTCTTCTTTGAAACATCCTCTGCTAACTTCCCCGCCATCTTTGTCAGCATTTGGAGAGGTCTTGGAACTCTCCGGTAATAAACGTTCAGTGCATTGAAACTTTTGGAGCGGACAAGGATTTGACTAATCAAATCCTTGGAATGTCTCATTTATTTTACCGGTGCTGAGGCCGAGTGGAAAAAGACGGTGGCATTTGAGGCAATGAGGCTAAGCAATCGGAAGGTTCCGGGTTCGATACCCTGCAGGTCAAAATATGGTGGGCTTTTCATTCAAGAGCAATCTACCGTTAAAATGTTGAATTGGAAGCCACCCGACGAGTAAGTTGTAATCTATCAGCCCTTGCGGGTTTCTCCAACATTTTTGGTCACTTCAGCCTCGTACAAATTAACTGAAGCTGCTGATTGCATTTGAGATTAACAATCCATATAGAGACACAAAGCCTTTTAATATAACACAACAAGTTTTTTTTTTTTTTTTTACAATTATATCATTTCCATCATGATACTAAATAATTGATACTACTTTATTGTATGTAGTTGTGTATGTAGTTGCGATTCTTGCTCACCCCCACAAGAGTTAAGACAGCAGCCTTGAAAGGCCCAGATACTTTGGCTTCCACGTCGTCAGCCAAAGTCTTCTTAAAGACTGAAAGACAAAACAAATTAATAAACGTTTGTAATAGTTATCAAATGAATTATTGGATATGGACAGTAAGTAAAGCTATAAACGTAGGCTTATGTCAAGGGAAGGATGACTGGCGTTAAGACCTATCTAGATATGGTACACCGGTATCTTTTCATCTCCGACATTCAGAGGTCAGTGAACCGATTCTCGTATAGGTCAGTAATTATGTTAACAAGATGGCAATTCATCATTGTTGATCTATACTTGAGTAGACAATCGTAATTACTTCGATTGCTACTTATAATAAGGAATTGACAAGGATATATTAATATGCTAATGACTACAAATTTTGATCTCGATTCTGCTGGTATATCTTTACGACCTTTAAACGGATCATATTTTACTTGATTAAGTCTGCCAAAAATAAAATTGAAATTGCTGTGATATTTTTATGTTTCCATATGGAGTATTAGCCATAATATATCATACTGGTAGCATACGCATAATGTGTTACATTTCCCTGTGACTGTTGCTAAAACCATTCAATGCGTTGAAACAGGTCTAGATTCGATTTGGAAAGATAAATTAGCATTCGAAGCAATGAAACCTATAGCAATCCTTGGCAGGCCGGAGTTAGCTGGGGTTTTCATCTTGGAGAAATTTACAGTTTTCACGTCTGAACAGGTCTTCCAAATTGTATAAAAAAAAGCATTGATAGCCAACCATGTGAAATCCAAGTTACTTAATTCCATTCGGCTTTCACACGTACACACGTACAGCGTTTGCTAAGCCTAGTAAAGAAAACTGTATTCAAGTTTGATATATTATCGCCACTCATGGCGTTTTAGAATTACCTGGTAAATTACTACGTTACGGCGGCCGTTATATCATTTACTATATTGGTAGTTCGCTTCTATTACCTTGACAATCCATATGACCCCAAATCCTGCAGTACTAGCGATATTACCGCTACTTTCTAATTAATAGTCAGAGAACAAGGACGAATGGAGCCCCGAGTCCACCAGCAACTTTGATCTCGATTCATATAGATACATATTTGCATCATATTAATTAGTATAAAGTACAGATGGTAAGGTCGCAATTGAATAACGTTATACACTACTCGCCTATATCATTTGTTTCAAAACAACAGAGAGTAAGCTTGTAACGGTGTGGAAAAAAATGTGCTTCTGTTATTACTTGTATATAATGCATGCCATATTGCTGTGCAACATCTGACACAAATTTGTTTGGAACCATTCTATTATTCGAAGAAGGTTATTCTCGAAACATTTTCAATTGAAATAATAAAAATAATGTAGTCTCTTGTATGATAATTATTACACCACCAATGGAAAAACGGACTAACTAAAATCATCATAAGGTTCAAAAGTTTGTTTAACAATTAAAAGAAAAAATCCGACAATGTACGAGGATAATATAACAACTATTTTTTTTTTTACAGCATCTTCCGTATGGTATATTATAGAGATTTGCTACTTCCATGGCCTAATAACCCCGATTCACACTGCAGAAAGAACACAGTTACTAATATTAATCCTAAAGTTCTGTACCAGAGTATAAACTGGATCGTGCTATAAACCGATAGCATGTGCTATTGGGATTACAGTAAAAACTGGGGATATGTGTAAACCCAACAAATCCAGTTTGATACATCTATTGGGATTACACATATCCTCAGTTCTGACTTATCAATGCTCTATAGATTTAGTTTGTTACAAGTGAGGTTCATATACAATATACTTACGCTCTGCATAAGCGGAAGCAATCACGTTTCTTTCCTAATCATTCCAAGCAAAAACAAGAAAAAGAGAGAGGGAAATATTTGTTTAATATTTACTTTAAAAGAAGCTGGAGCGGATGTCGAATTTAAATTGCAGCTTTCTATATCTGGCAAACAAGTTTACAAAGAACGCTGACTAATTGACTTTCAATTGCCCATATACTTTGTGAACAATCAATTTGGTAACGTTATGTGATCAAAAGCTTAACCTTTCTAACATCCATGATATTTGATTCTTGTCGCTATACACACTAAATGATTACAAGGAACAAGGAAGTAACTTTTGCCTGTCTTTGCCATACATGATACCGTACTTGGTGCAGTTGTTTTTCTTTGATTTTCCGCTATTTTTAATCCAATGGAACATGACGAACCTCGAAAATTTTAATACTACCAGCAAAGAAGTAAAGCGTTCTGTGCATTTGCATAACAGCATTATAAAATGGTTCAGCTAATGAATAATTAAAGCACTGGTTCAGTTACATATGCAACAATTAAACTATCTAATTACTATTTGATTTAATTATACTCTACCCGGCTCCCTATGAGAAACAGTCACATGACTCTTAAATAAAATATGCTACAGAAATTGTGAATCAAATATCAAGCAGTATAACCGTTGCCAACACTCATCTATATGGCGACAACTCATACTCTACCCTGCGTGAAGATTTGATGTACTGAATCCTGATGTTGCGTCCATCAGGTAATATCATCGGGGTGGGGGGGGGGGGCGGTTGGGGGTTTGGTTTAGTTTTCTTTAAGTATGGGACTTCTCGATCCCTTTAAGATAAAATGCATGCTCTTGTCAAATTGATTTAGTGCAAAAGAAGTCAGTAATGTTTGAACGTTTTAGGGCGAAAGAACTATGAGTAATTTCTTGGAAAGAATAGTACCAGCAATTTCGTTTAAGTGGCATTCTTATAATGACAGTAGTATAATAAAATATTGTCCCAGTAACAGGGGACCTGCAAATCATCCTTCCCAGGCACCAACTAAATATTGAAGTTAGAACAAACCCTCTCTACAATGCAAACTTAAATATTGCTCAGAGAATACAAATATGAAGGAATCTGACAACAAGATTGGAACCAATAAAACGGTGTAGTTTTTTAGTTTCTTGAAAAAGTTGTTCCATTAAGTACACATTTATCCCATGACGATATTTGTTTGTTTGATCATAATTTAACTATAGTATATAAGCTAATACTAATTAAAAATAAAAATTATTCTTATGGAATTAATTTAGTATGACAATATTATATTATTATTATTATTATTATTATTATTATTATTATTATTATTATTATTATTATTATTATTATTATTATTATTATTATTATTATTATTATTATTATTATTATTATTATTATTATTATTATTATTATTATTATTATTATTATTATTATTATTATTATTATTATTATTATTATTATTATTATCTTTTTGGCAAGAACATGGTTCGACTATCTCTCTGAGTATTACAAGCCTTGTGCTCTACATACTGAACTAACCAACACAACTTGAAACCAGTTTGGTTCGATACCAAATATAAAGCAACAAAGAAAGATTTTTTTATTATGAAAATAATTATTTTGCATGAACAGATTCAAGTGAACGTATGCTTTACTCACCACACTCGACAATGGGCTCAACACTTCTAGGACTGGGATATCTTTACATCCGGGTAATACTCCCTACATAACAAGGAATAAATGTCGAAATGAATATCACATAGAGGGTTATTTCTAATGTACTGAATACTACAGTGACGTGCATAGGGAAATCAACCTTTATGGAAGGGCCAGAGGCAAATAAAGGATTTTATATGGGAGGAGAAGCGACTATGGGTCGTTTATAGTAAGAAAACAAAAGGCTTGGACGTCAAATGGTGCATTGCGAGGTATAGGCTATTAATAGATTGAAAGTATGTAGCTCTTAATACAAGCATGTGCTGAAAAAAATACGTTTTCTTTTTTTTTGTGTAAAATTTAAAAGAATGTGGGTTGGGATGAGGGGGGATTTCCACCCAGTGAAGAAATTCTTCCCCTGAATGTAGGAAATCCCCCGAATGTCTATAAAATGTGGGGCCTCCGCCCCCCCCCCCCCCTCCCCTTTCTGGCACACGCTACTGAAATACTAGCCCATCTAACACCAGTCGTGCACTTGCAATAGGTGAGTTGTTCTTGTAAAAGGTGAACGTATCACTTTTTTTTCTTTTCTTTTCTTCTCTTTTCTTTCTTTTGTATTTTTTTTGAAAAATTAGTGTGAACAATTGACGATGAAACGGCAAATTTGTTAAACCTGGAAACGCAAATGACTTATTTCTCTCTGATATCAAATGAAGAATTACATATTGGCAAATTAAAGGTTGGCACAAATTTCATTCAACTGTAATGTTACATGGTATTACTATATATCGACCAGGCTCTCCTGGTCCTGAGTTTATATTTTCAAATAATAAATCACATATAAAAAACATCATATAATATTGAAATCCTAATCATGTTTGTCAAAACGTGATTTAATTGTAATAGACGTCTTATATATAACACACTAATAGCTATTTCATTTCAACCTTCAACTCTCTACCTTCAACTTTTTTTATTATAATTGTACTCTGAAACAGAGAGATCGTGACCTTAATATAACTACAATGAGACGACATGGCTCGATGAAGAAGCTATGGAATTGGAAAACAAAATTTAATCAAGCGCCCACTTGTCGCTTTCAAGTTAGTTGGGTATGTCAATTAAAGTACCGACGGCAAAATGAATTTAAAGCAAAAACATTGAACAAACTGCCTCAGTAAAGCGACAGTGTGACGACTCCGTGAGTGGTATTAACCCTTCAGATATACTTACACAAATCTTCAGTGCTGTTAAACCCTCACATATACCTACACAAATGTTCAGTGTTATTAAACCCTCACTTATACCTACACACATGTCCAGTGTTATTAACCCCTCACATATACCTACACAAATGTTCAGTGGTATTAACCCCTCAATTATACCTCCTCAAATATACCTACACAAATGATCAGTGTTATTAATCCCTCACATATACCTACACAAATGTTCAGTGTTATGAACCCCTCACATATACCTACACAAATGTTCAGTGTTGTTAAACCCTCACATATACCCCCTCACATATAACCCCTCACATATACCTACACAAATGATCAGTTTTATAAACCCCTCACATATACACCTTCACATATACCACCTTACATATACCTACACAAATGATCAGTGTTATCAACCCCTCACTTATACCCTCTCCCATATACCCCCTCACATATACATACACAAATGATCAGTGTTATGAACCCCTCACATATACACCTTCACATATACCCTCTCACATATACCTACACAAATGTTCAGTGTTATGAACCCCTCACATAAATACCTTCACATATACCACCTTACATATACCTACACAAATGTTCAGTGTTATGAACCCCTCACATATACACCTTCACATGTACCCTCTTACATATACCTACACAAATGATCAGTGTTATGAACCCCTCACATATACACCTTCACATATACCCTCTCACATATACCTACACAAATGTTCAGTGTTTTGAACCCCTCACTTATACCCTCACCCATATACCCCCTTACATATACCTACACAAATGATCAGTGTTGTTAAACCCTCACATATACACCTTCACATATACCCCCTCACATATACCCACACAAATGATCAGTCTTCTGAACCCCTCACATATACACCTTCACATATACCCTCTCACATATACCTACACAAATGATCAGTCTTATGAACCCCTCTCATATACAACTTCACATATACCCTCTCACATATACCTACACAAATGATCAGTGCTGTTAAACCCACACATGTACACCTTCACATATACCCTCTCACATATACCTACGCAAATGATCAGTGTTATGAACCCCTCACATATACAAATTCACACATACCCTCTCACATATACCTATACAAATGATCAGTGTTACTGAACCCCTCACAAATACACCTTCACATATACCCTCTTACATATACCTACACAAATGATCCTTTGAAGATGTTTAGCATGGAAATCCGCCGGATCTTCAATTAATCCTTCCAATGCCATTAAATAGTTTCCGCTAACCTCCGACCGAATTTCTTGCACAAGATCCTATTTGATCAAAAGAACGAAATTCTTTTCTGAGCGGGGAGAGAGGTGGATCATTTCAATTAAACAAAAATATGCAAACCAATCCACAGATGTTACATTAAGATGATATTAATGTGATCTTCAATATAGAGCCTTATGTTAAAGGATAGCTTGTAAGAACGGTACCTTTCTGTTTAATTAATTTGCTCCTTCTCTTATTCCATTCGCTTAGCTTAAATCTGTAGCCCCACTGGTTTTCTGTAACTCCAAATGTACTTTCTCGAAAAACTATCATTTTTATTTTTTATTACAACAATGAGAAAACTGTCATGTATTTTGAAATGTGTTATATGCAGCAGTGCCGGGTGATTGTAAAGCATTGTTTTTAATTTATATATTTAAATTATTGGCAAACTTACAGAATAATGTAAACATATGTTTCTAATTAATATCCCGTTACTCCAATCTTGGCAAATATAATATGCGCTTGTGCAAACTAATTAATATTTACAATGTTATGTAGAGCTATCCGAATATCATTAATTCAAGTCTGCATGCAACATTAATTATAGTAGATTGGCAACAGTAAACAGATGTTAGAGTCGGTTATATGTCAGATTCTTAGAAAAGAAATCGCAAAATGTCGACAGTTGCTGCTGTTCTAGAGTTAACCATAGCATCGATATAATGATTCTAAATAAACTCAATACCTAATAGTATTGGACACCGCTATCGTGTGATCAATTTATCTTACAATATTGACCAAATATACATATTTTCCAGGTAATTTTAATCTTAACGTAAGCGGAGATGTGTGATGAAGTATTGTCTTGTCCCTGAAGCAGGTATTGTCCCTGCTTCTTTATTTCTTGCTTTTTCGGAGGCAAGCAAATTAAGCTGGAAAATAATGTATCTGTAGAAAAAAACCAAAGGACTATACTTCCGTATATAGAGCATTAATTGACAAACCCCAATGAACTTAGTTATGATTTTGTTACAAGGGTTTAGAATCTAAAAGTTTATTTCATGTCTTAAAGTAAGTGGTATATTTAACATTTTTTTGTTGTTGTCCCAGTACCTTGTTATATTTAGATTTATAAGCCTCTTGGATCGATTGACGTTGTTCCAAACTTCGACCCGCAAAGATGGAAGTCACAATGTTCTCGTTGGTCCCTGAAAAGTGCAAATTTAGAATAATTGTGATATGTTTGTATATTTGGTCTTTGAACTTCTAACATTTCATGATAAATAACAGCCGATTAACACAGAGATATACAGTAACTACCGTAAATCTTAAAGCTTTGAACCACAGTAAAAACTGGATCGTGCTGACAAATCTTATAAATCGGTATAGCATGTGCTATTAAGTTTACAGTAAGAACTGAGGATATTTGTAATTCCACACAATCCCAAAAAACTGGATTTGTTGGAATTACACATATCCTCAGTTCTTACTGTAATCCTATAGTTAGCACATGCTACCGAATTATAGCACGATCCAGTTTTTACTGTGGTACAAAACTTTAAGATATACAGTAGTGACTGAGTGTGTTCTTTATGTGTATCGGGTGATAATAATGGCACAATAAACTTTTACAAGAACCACCATGAACCACCTCTGTTATGCCATTCACTTGTCAATAGACTTAATTCTCATTTCAACCAACATTATAGTCAATTTGTTGATACCTGTTCGACGAAAAAAAAATAACAAGAAACTCGGGAGACGGTACTCGACTTTTTGTTCTGTAGTACATTTGTAAATTAGACGTTAAAAGGGAAAGTAAGTCTGGCTGCGTTTTAAAATATCAAGTAGGAACATATATGAAAATAACGTTATAGCCCCATGCCGAAAAAAATGCACGAGTGGGAAATATTTTCATTTTACTGGAAAGAATATCAGTACATTATAAGGTCATGCTGTGATATGACACAATATACTTCGATACAGACGATGTTTCTTCTGGTTTTATTCGAAACGAATTTAATACGAATCAAGTAACAAATAACGAAAAAGCGAACAATATCGAAGGAGCAAATTCTTCTTAAAAATCATCTTTTGTAATACTTAAAAAAAAGTCACTCAAAAAAAAGAACCTGTAGGGGAAAAACAAAGAACCAAACGACTGGTTCACTCTCCATCCAAGTCCCTTTGTATCAAGACGGTGTCTCTGTGACCGTAATCAGGCGTGTATGACGATTCCCATAGAAAAGGAAACGTATACTATACCTGATCTAAGCCAAAAGGCCAAGAAGCGATCATCTTTTGTGATATATTCAGTAAAACGATGTACACACGTTGGCCCATGTGGTCTGATATAGAACTTACCGAATCCCTTAAAGGCCTCGTACAGTTGTTCGGCATCTTTGTCCGCGTTGAATTCAGTTGCAGCGACAACTGTTGGCTGCATAAGATACCGAATAAATCAAAATTATATTATATAAACACAAAACAAGAAATGCGTTCTTAATTTTCAAAAAATCAAAAGTTAGTCAGGTAAGAAAATAACATGTAGATTAGATTTGAGATCATTTAGTTATTTAGACCACGCTAATACAGAAAGGATTGGAGACATATGAATATTTCATTTATAATATCATTTCGATGGTCTTATCATATTTCTCATTGAAGAGACTTATAATCAGTGAGAGCCAATCTGTGACATTTTGCAGGCAGTGGTTGTATAATCTTCCGTGTTTACTTCAAATCAAAATGTATTGACATCTCCAGCTCATCTGATTTCTCCTTGCTCAATGTATATATGGTGCGAGGAATATTAACATTCATACGACAGAATGTTTCTTTTATGCTAATGAGATAAAAAAAATCGGTGTCCAGTGGCATGAGTAGCTGGATATTATGGTTAAGCAATCTTGTGTTTCCGTGTAATGCTATATAGACATTCTATTTTGCTCGTATAAAAGTATAGGAGTCATTATAGGCGTAAGAGGCGGGAAGGAGTGGGGTGGAGGGGCTGGGGGGGGGGGGCTGTAGCCCCCAACAAAATATTTTTGTGAAAATATCGGGCAATATTCTGCGAATTTTTCGGGCACCTACTAAAAGAAAAATATATTGCAATGATGTAGCTAAAGAAAATCAATAGTTTTCACCAGCACTTTTTAATATTCGGTAATGCACCAGTGTGTTTTTCAATGGTTAAACTTATATCATTATTATTATAATTATTATTGTAACGACTTCCCAAAAATGATAACCAATATGGAAGGGTAATAACACGGCAAATGATTGTAAATAATTGGCATGCGATGCTATAACCAACGCACGCAAAAAACGTTGAACGCACGCAAAAAATGTTGGTTATACTTTTCTGGGCAAGTCGTTACAACTCCCCCCCCCCCCTCACCCCCTCAAATCAAATTGAGCTCCTTCGCCTATGATTATGTACATATTGTCCTATTCCTTGATAGGTCCGAGTTTTGTAGAACTTTTGTACCCCTCCGTTTTCTTCTATGACTGGACTACGTTTTGCCTCTTACGTTATATTTATATCGGTTAGAATTGAACAACAAAAGTCCATATCAGTATATGCAAACTATATATTGAGAGGTGTTTCATATTTTTCTATGTATTTTGTTCTTGCTCTAAATTAAAGCCATATACGGATGTTATTTGCATTGGTTAAGCTATATATGTTTGTATTGAAAGGATGTACATGTAAACAATGCTGTTTGTATTAATAGCCTGATTTGTAAACTGTCACTTTCCCTATACGATACTACATGCTGCCTATTACTGTAACGTTTCTAGCTATGCTCATGACCACCTCTTTAACGTTCTACTGTATGTGAAGTGTTTAACATAAATTAAATTGATATATAAATAAGTCCTGTGGAGCTCGGTTTATAAACTAAATATGGTATTCACTTAACATAAACATGACAAGTCAACGCTTACTATGCTGGTAAAGAAATATATTGTATAGACGATATGTATTAGAATGGAGTATTATATATGCCATCATTGTTCTCTCAAGCATTGGAAATAACTGGAAACCTTTCACAAGGTTATAACCCGGTCATTATATAGTTATAAGGAGTGCCAAACAATTAAGTGATGCAAAAGTTATCTCTTTTATTTCGCGTAAACATGAGATAAAACCAGGGCAGGGCTAGAGTATATACATTGCAGTTACCTCACACAGGTCAATCCACGTCTCGGACGAAACAAGCATCTCTCGCTACTAAGAGACACCGCTGCCCTCCACCAAATGAATTAAAGTCTACAATAGTGCCATTTTCCTACATGATGGGTGACCGGTACCTCTCTTCGCCGGTATCCATCAACCCTTAGAAAGTCGGTATTCGGTTGGCCGTTCATCTGATGCCAATGACCCACTACGTCTAAGAGTTAGATACTTTTAGTCAATTTTCTTCTTCTTTTGTTTAGATGTATCTGTAAAGTAAGGTCAAACCATATGCAGCCCAACCCCAATCGCCAGTCAACCCCACCCCCACTCCGACGAAAACAAAACAAGGATAAAATGAGAAGTTGAAGAAGTAGCGACCTCGTTTTGCGATCTTTATCCCATAAACAGAATACCCCGAGTATATATGATAGTGTTATGGAGCATCGCCATTTTCACCTGTACCTATATATCAAACAAGAAGTCACACTAAATTCACATACAAGTGACTGTTTCAGAGCATTCTATAGAAATGTGTCTCTGTATGTGTTTTAGTATTGGGTATAAGCCTACCATGCAATTGTATTCACGCAACTGTTTGCACTATGTGGCAACCTAACACTTTTTTGAAAATGTATCTGGCAACAAACCCATATTGGATGATAATCATCACAACAATTCAGCTGAAACTGTCTTTGTGTTTTCTTTATAATTCGTAAATATTTATCCAAAGAGGAATAGATTATTTATACAAAAATATATATCTCGAAATATGATCTCTATTTGTTGCTCTTTAATATCAGTTCACGCTGTTTGCAACGCGGACATTTCCTGTAGAATTTGTTATGTAAACGTCATGTTAAAAAAGAGGCAACATGATTGTAATGCAGTCTAGAATTGCTGTGTATGATAAGTTGAGTATTGTGGGAAAAGCATTACGTTAAAACGTCACAGTGAAGTTGTATTTATTGACAGCATATGGCCGTGTTGAATACACTATTAAAAAATGTAGTTCTTTGGAACGTAAATATATAATATTGTAAGAAAAGACACCATCTAGTCTAAGACGTATTTTATCAACCTGTCGTAAAGAAGTCAACAATTTCAACAACAACAAAAAAGCCGTTGCAACGATTTTGTACGGGTATCGAACTGACAACGTGAATTCACGTCCTTAAAATTGGCCTTTGAATAAAGAACGAATGAACCGTAATCGTTTCTTAAGGTTAAATTTAGTTGATCTACTTTCAGTTTCAAACTAGAAATTCATTGCGTCGATTATCTGACCAAGTTCGTGCAAATGCGAATGAATAACGCACTTTGTAAGTCCTTCCTTTCAGACGGTTTGCAGTATTATATATAATAATTACGCAATCTTTAATGACTTCCTTTAACAAGGTTTGCAGTACTATAGATCATAATTATTCATGAGTTAAGTCAACTGTATAAACCATACTGAAATTGTGTCTCTGATATTAAAGTGAATACTGTCATTTCATTGTTAACACATATCAAAATCTACACAGCTTGCAAGTAATACAAAACATGCATTAAAATCAAACTAAACGCTCTTTTATGACTAATTAAGCATAATATGTGCATAATTAACCTCCTAAATCCCGAGTGACAAGTCACTAACGGTCCAGATATATAGTATCGTAATTGAGACAAAATGAGTATAAAATATTTATTTATATATCCACACAATGGTTAAAATGACGGGTGTTATGTCTTTACTATATGAACACCATTCAAGAGAATTTACTACAAGAAAGAAGAAGAAAGAAAAAACCCAGACCAAAACCAAAGACTTTGAAAACTGTTTTTTTACCTTCTTGTCTCCCATCGTGCTTTGTTGTTCTTCTTCTGATTATTTCGTCGTAGTATGTTATGAGCAGATGCTCGTCAGGCAGGTCAAAACTCAAAATGAACTGTTTTCTTTCATTCTTCCGTGTTATGTACCCTCCTCACTTCCTGATGTTTGGAAATACCGTATCAGTCTTCGGTCTCCGTATGCTATATGACGGATAACTTGATGAATCATGGAATCCCCGCTTATTGCAAAATTGCACGGTGGTTTTTCCCCAATATGCTCAAATGCATGCGCGTGTGTTGTGTAAGTCATTCAAAAACCCGTAATTATACCCCACTGTAATAATAATTGGCAATATTGCATAGCTAATCACAGACCAACGATGCGTGTGTTTTACATCACAGACGAACGATGCGTGTGTTTAATTTAACAGTATACAGTACTACACGAAATGGGCAAGCCAGTGCATATTAATTTATTCATCTTTGCACCAGTATCTCGTGTAATCTTTTGGTGTTGGCAGTTATTGCTAGCTATGACTTTTGTCGTATGTTGTTCATCTCACGCGGTAGCCCAACAGACCATATCAATGAGATGTAGCCTTCTATGGAAAAATGTGTGTGATTAGTTGACAATAATTTGCGTTGATATGTTTGTATATAAAGTTGGGCACGATGAACGCTATATTTTGAGAGCAGACGTTGGTGTCTTTGCTCACCAAGTAATATAGAAAGTAATACAATAACGAGTACATAAGTCCAATCAGATAATGTTGCAACCCACCATTTTACGACAGCGCTGTAAATCAATAACGTGTCTAAAGCGACTTCGAATGCCAATCACAAATATGTTTCAAAAAGGCTGTCTTAAATACAAAGAAAGAACAAGGTTATGAACGATGATGATTAAACGGTGATGGTATAAGGGAGGAAATAACGTCTTGTTTCCCCTTTCTGTTTAAAAGATGGATGCGTAGAAACAATAAAATACATATAGATCATGAACAATGGTATTTCGTAATTTAAGTTGTTTTGGGGTATTCCTGAATGGTGTCATAATGTCGACAGGAAGCAACTTACATTGAAGAAGTAAAGTTGGAAACAATAAACAGTCTAACAATAAAATCAATGATTTGGGTAGTTTATTTTGCTATGAATGTGCAAGGTCACATCGTGCTGTTATGGGGAAAAGCACCGGCTGCAATAAATTATAAAAAAACAAAATTATAGATTGTGATAAATGTAGTCTCATCCAGTTGCTTAGGGAAGCAACTAGAAGTTTTGAAGCATAACGTTAAACGACCAAAAGCTAGTACAAGCATTCTTAAAGTTGTGTTTGTGATAATTGATTCCTTTAAAGTGTTATTAACGATCCATAGGGAATAAAACTGCTTAAAGTAATATAAGTATAAAGTGTCTCGTATAGCATGTTTCCATGTATAATCAGAATGAGCATATTGCTTTGTGTTCTTTGAATTTGAACATAACACTGTTTTTATTATACAAGAAGTCAGTGCCGGATCTAGGGCAGTGCCACCGGGGACCCACCCTCTGCCTCATAGTTAAGGGTCCCCACATACGTGAAAATTGTCACCGTCTGATAAAGATGCATGGGTGGTATGATACATATATCGTACACGATATACACACTACCGCATGTTTCATCGTATACTCTGAATATGTGATATAAATTTACGTGATTTTCAATTACCAAGGTTACATACTTAAAGAAATATCGAACCTTAGTGCCGATAGTGCATATACGATGCAGTTTTGCCTATAGCAGCTTCCAGCTTAATTTGATTGTGAGTTGATAAACTTTGAAATCAATGTGTAACTCTAACCGTAATATGTATTTGTTTTATAAATTAGTTTTAATAATATCGTTACGATGAAATGTGCCCACATAATGTATTAACGTTACACTGTGGTGACATTACTATAAACATGAACCAATGAAGATGACGGACGCAAAGATAACGCGCGCATCCAATTATATGTGGGAGTGAACCGTCCAACCTCAGTAATCCATTTCAATCTCACACAAAAGTCAATAGTAGTAGTTACTAGTGGCACATGACTGCCTTCAGGAAAACAATATTGATCTACTTTTTAGTCTCAATTGACCTCAGAGAGAAGAATTTTGCCCTATCCCCTTCCCCTACCTCCCACCCATACCCCCCCCCCCGAGCCGCCTACATGGGAATCATCCTCAGTTAACCCATGGCCACTCATCTATCAAGTTAGTCAATGAAAATTATGGTGGGTATACTTCTTCATTTTGGAACTAAATTATTACAACTTGGAAGACCATTTAGGTTTTGGATTGGCATAAAGAGCGTTCTTGCAAGACATGATACTGCTAGCAACTTAAAGATTTCGACCTCTTCTTGAGTTACTTAAGCGAGACACAAGTCTCAGTTGAGTACTTAAAATATACAAGAGGGTGAGACTAAAACATCCCCGGGCCCCATGAATACCTAAACTTTCCAAGGTCTAAATTGTTCGCCAATGTACATTGTTACACACCTTGTCTTTACGCTGTTGGCAAAAACATGCATGGAGATCATATTTAACCTCCACCCCTTTTACATTAACAAGTTCCTGCGAATAATAAAAGCCGAACAATGGTACAACACAAGAAAAACCATGGCGATTAATAGTGAGTGTGTGTCGAAAAGAGACCTCGAATTTCCCTAAAAACTTCGAACTTACAGAATTCCTGCAGGTAAATCGGTGAAAGTCTTAAAAAAAAATTCTTCAATATAGGCCTATGCCTCTCGTGCCAGTCAGAAATTAAGGTATTTGATACGACTTGTTTTTTGGGGTGTAAGAGGTCGGGAAAGACACAACCCCTCACGTAGCGCGAAATGTGACAAATTTCACATACTTGATTTGCGTTTGTGACCCCCTCAAACAGCTGGGTAAATTATATGATACGATATGTCTTGTGATATGATGTTTCCGTCGTAAGGCGCTTCAGCAAGCCATGGGCATATAGTGGCATGTGGCATATAGTTGGACCGAGAATTCGAACACCTATAAGCCGAGCACGTGGCATGAACGTTTTAATATGTTTTAGGGGCGTTCGAACTTTGCTTCCAGTTCAACCTTCGCTCCCGTCATTATGCAACTACAGAATACTTCACTCTCACACACACATACCACTAAGCATCATAAATGCTAGGTATTAGTTTGCGAGTTGTGAGAGTGAACATTCAAAGAATGATGTAAACTTTTAAACTCATTAATGTGAGCGTATGTTTCCCCCAATGACTGCTGTTTTCCATTGTGACTCCATATTAAAACATCCAACCCTGGCACAGCACAGCAGTATAGCCACCCGTGTCTACGTTGGCTCCAGAAAGTTCATTCTTGCACTCTAGTCAGTGGACATGATTTTTGTACATGGAACGTTAAGTCTCTAATATTGTGTACAGCGGTATAGATTATTGTATGCCGGGGCTTCAATCTCAAATGTGGGGGACATAAATTATGACTGAACATGGATAAAACTGAGGATTGGCCCGTAGGGCACACCGCGATCGAACGCCTTGGTGCCTTGGCTCAAACTCTTTTCGGGTATCTATAAACGTGTCTTCGATTGGCAACCCGTATACTTCGCATGTTGGTTGCCCACATTATTCTATAGGTAGCCTACCTTATTGATTTTATGTTAGGTCAATATAGTCAGCTGACGGAAACAGGATAAAACACTGCAAACATTGCACCAGTGTCTCAAGAACGGTGTTACCCATTCTGAGTTGGACAAACCCCTTGATATTAGCTAAGGCCAAAGTCATTTGACGTCAACTGGCTCAAATATGAAAATGTTGTGACCACCATAGCTAAGGATATGTAACATTGAAAAGTCTCCTACTTCAATGAGAAGGTATTTATTTTGATAATGGATTGATTTTTGTGAATTTCGAAATTCATCAAAGGGTGAACAGTGGCCGCTGCAAAACTCATACAAACTATTGTTTTTGTTGATGATATCTTGCAAGGATAGCACACGGATAACATTGGCTCATGTACCCTGTTACGATAAAGTCTGGTTTAAATATGTAGGCCATATTACAAAGGCGGCTCTGCGTATTAAGTATTTAAGACGCAAGACGGTATAATTACAGCCTTTTAACTTTTCAAATTTATTTCAAAATATTATCATTGTTCACTTCAATAAGAAATAATGCAAAAACAGATTTCTCAAATAGAAGCTTAGCTGAGCTTCTGTTGCGTTGCTGCTCTTGTTCACATTGCCCTAGTCCTTTATCTACCGAATCCATCTACCACGATTGTCTTTGCGCATTGTAAATATTGTAGCCTATATGTAACGTCCCACTACACGTTTTTGGACATTTTAATAACACAACATATACAGCCCACTGTACATATTGTCCTTGCCACTATTTCTACCAAGACCAGCGGTTTTGCAATGCATCCGTACCCCGTACTTTTATCAATGCTTTAGCGGGTCTTGAAAGTGACGAATTCAGTATCTAAATCAACGGAGTTGGTACGACACCTAGAGCGTAATATATTCCTTTAACGCTCAGCGTCGCAATGGTGACCAATTTTCGTTTGACCATATAAGCTATGCTCTTGCCGACAAAAAATACGGAAATTGCGGACGTAACGACAGTTTGCTGTTGTTTACCTTACATTGTACAATGGCAGACGAACATTTGAGACATTATGTCAATCTGTCAAACAAGCCAACACGTTTTGAGCCCACTTCAAAGACAATCAATGTATATTATGATGAAGTTCGGAAGCAGGTGATCTATTTGAAACGTTGGACCGTTTTTTGTCTGTACTGATTAGGCTCCAGGTGTAGGAAAGGCTGTACTATTACTAACTTAGGCCTAACGTTAGGACTGCTGTAGGACTATTCTAGGCTAAGCTGAGTCAAGTCAACAGGTCCGCGTAACTTACACGTTCTCCGCAGCACCTAAAGGGTGTTGTTAAATAATAGTCCTGCTAATTAGTGAAAGAATTTAATGAGACGTCTGCCTCTCCATTTCTCTCTGTAACTGATTTTTTGTCAAAGTTTGTTAAGCATGTCTTTAGTTTTTATGAGCTTCTGCTCAACAGGCGGAAAATATACAGGGGGTAGTTCCACGAAAACAAAAGTAACGGACAAGGCCTATATTAGATTGTACAAGACAGGCAAAATGTGTAGGCAACAGTCCTTTCTTTTTCAGCTCGATGAAACAAACCGTGGCGCATGTTGTTATTTGCTATGTGGCTAGATAAATAATGAAGCACAATTGACTTTTAGTGAATGTGTATCTAAAGGCTTCATAATTGACACTACTTCATGTAATTGATGCACCTTCAAATATTACTAGAAACGATATAGCAGGAAACCTACACATTTTTGCAGTCAAGCAGAGCTACATATTTATATGAGTTTGAATCCATTTCAGATATCTCCTGACATAATTGTATTTTTTGCGCATTTGGAAATCTTACTCCCCCCAAAAATAACCTCAATATGATACTGTACCACTACTCTCTGGGACCTGACTTGTCTGAGCTTATAGGCTCAGAGCATAGGGATTACCCGAGCATTTTGGAAGTCCATACTAGTGGTAGCATAAGTACTCCTAGTTAGTACTCCTACTTGCACTTGTATGTGTTTGTAGCATACTTGCAGTTTATTGCCAGACGTAATAATGTAGATGTAATTAAAGCTTATATAGGCCTACCTAAATTGCTACCTTTTGTTCATTAAATTAACAAGTTACCAAAAAAGTCCAAACAGCAAATGTGCTGATTTGTCTTCTTGTAGATATTCACTGTGAAAGCTAATGGATCAGCTGGTGTTGTTGTCAAAGGACCAACTGAAGGGTTAAGCACCAGTTTCAAGTAAGTTCTCTTTCCATACATGTTATTCCCCCATTCTGTAAATATATCTGTTATGTACAGTATGGTTGTTAGGTACTTTATTTTATGCTTTTATTGTGTGCAATTGAAACAATTCAAAACATGGAAATAATTGGAATACACTGATCCGTCTTTCGACATTATCAGTCATAATATTTTGTTTTTACAAGTTTAACCTAAATTGACACTTTATTCTGAACATTGCAATGATTGTGAATATTTTCTTTTTGCTTCTAGAATGGAAGATAAAGGTCCAGTCATCTCCATCAAATTCTCACATGATCTGAAGATTGTAGCAGTTCAGAGGTCACAGAGATCTGTGGTTAGTACAGGGAATAATATATCTAACTAGTATCGTAATTGCAAAATGGTCAATGGACAGTAAATTTTGCCCTGGAGTATTCCTACTACCTTCATTATAATCTTAACTATTTTAGAACCACATAAATCTTTGCTGGAGAAGTTATTGTGATTTGAAAACCAAGTTTTATGTGTTAACTTTAGCCTCCCCTTTATCTACAGTACAGTCACAATCATCCAGGTCCTGCTCATTAAACAGGTTGCTTTGTAACCTCAAAGATAGGAATATGTTTTTGCTTTTCATCTGTGCAGAGCACTAGCTGTCACTTTTACACTAGTCGCTTATTATTTTTTGAAATGATCAACATAGTCCTGGTACATGTACCATAAAGTTGCCTTGAGAATACAAAGATAAAATTTGTTGTTCAAGACAATACGTGTACATGTCCTACACCTTAAGCATGCACTTTGTGTATTATATACATTCATTTTTTTTTTCATTGAAGTTTTGTTTGATTAATAACTTGAAAGAAAACAAATTGATTTTGCATCTTATCATTGGCTTTGCAGGAGTTCATTAACTTCTATAACAAGGAAGATCTAACAGAGTACTCACAGGTTTGTAAGGTTAGTATTTAAACACACTACCAATTTATATTTAGACTTGTAGTAAATTAGCATGAGTATGAATACAATTTCCCAGAGTACTCGCAGGTTTGCAAGGTTAGTATTTAAACACACTACCCAGTTATACCTAGACTTGTACTAAACAAGCATGCATATGAATACCAGTAAAATTGCGCAGAGTACTCACAGGTTTATAAGGCTAGTATATAAACACATATTTACCCAGTTATACCTAGACTTATAATTGTAAACATGAGTATGAATACAAGTCAAGTTTCCCAGTGTACTTACCGGTTTTTAAGTCTGGTATTCAAACACACTACCCAGTTATACCTAGACTTGTACTAAGAAAGCATGCATAGGACTACAAGTAAAATTTCCCAGAGAACTCACAGGGTTATAAGTTTACTATATAAACACACTACCCATGTATAAGTAAATAAAGGATGAATATGAATAGGCCTACAAGTAAAGTTTCCCATTTATTGAATATGTATGAACTCATGCAAGACTCTCCGCATGACTAATAACACATACTCTTTCAAAAATTCAAAGTGTTCGTGTATGAGTGTGTGTGCGTTGATCATAAGAACCTACGCTAGTCTCTCCTACTATTAACAGTACACTCAATTCACCTAATAGGTGCAATTATGTTTCACCATGAGGAGCATGCTATAAGTTCATGTTCCTCGGGCCCTCCCTCAAAAATACTTCAGGTTCTTGGTGACTACATTGCTTTAGATGGTGTAAAACCGCCTACACTCCCCTTTCATTTCTCACTGAGGAATTGAACAAAAGAATTCTGAGTCCTCATAAAAATCATTCAAAAGAATCACCACATTCTTAGAAGATTTCCATCTTTCAGTGGCATTGTTAAGGTTAGGGTATGTGGATTTGAACAATGGAAAAAACAATGGGGTCCTCAGTCTGAATGTGAAACACTCTTTTATGCATGTTTGTCTTTGGGGAAGGTGATGAGAAATCAAGGTTACTGTATATACTTAACATAGAGATACTGTAACTGAAGCACAATTTTATGTTCAAAGCTGATCAGAATATTACTTTTCCTTTGCTCTGGTCTAGATATCTGCCACCGACCCTTTTCCCTCTCCCGTCCTCAGCATATTGTAATGACCTCTGACCTCATGCAAGTCTATTGTCTCCTCTAGGGTAAGAATTACCGAATCACTGGGTTTAATTGGACCAGTGCAAACGAGGTTGTCTTCGTGACCGACCATGGACTGGAGCTTTATCAAGTTTTTCCAGAGAAGAAGAGTCTGAAGTCTTTGAAGAATATAAGCCTTAATATTAATTGGTCTGTCTTCATGGTGAGAGACTCTTCCTTTAATTGGTGTTAAATCTTGAGCTATACAGAGGATTTACAAGTTAAACCTTCTGATGAATTAATGTATTTGGAGCTATAAATTGTTTTCATATGGAATGCATACATGGAACTTAAATATTGCTAATTTTAGGTCAATTTTCCTCCAATTTTGGGGGGAATTTGAACCTACACGTTGGTACAAAACACATTGACATTAAAATTTTGAATAAAAGTGAAAGTACTTTGTAAGTACATTGGAATTGAACATCTCCAATGTTTCGGTTATTATCAAACATCAAGTTGCTGTTCTAATGTACAGTATGGTTCCAGTCTTCTCAATAAGTTCCTTCTTTGATTCCTTGGTTGGACCTACACATAGTACACATGGTTACAGTACTAGATATAGCTCTGAGTATTCATACAAAACAATCAAACTAGCTTAATCCCTTTCTCAACAAAATATCAGGTATGCTGGGCCTGGTTCTGTACCTGGCGTGACCATTCCAAGTACTATTAAAAAGTCTTCTATTTCCTCTGGACTTAAAAGCATGATCTTAAGAACCATTTGTTAACTGACTATTCGTACATTAATCCGTTTTCACGGTTAGTACTAAGCATTGAAAGTTAATTTTCTTCCACATGTTTCTGTTGCTACAGATTACTGTAGTACTAGTAACTATTTTGTTTACATATTGTGTATCAGAGAATGAGAGAGAAAAAGAAAAATTGTTAGCAAACTGCTGGTCTACTGGCAAAAAGGCCTGTGTAGGTAAATATGTAATAGTGAGAGGATCTTCTTCAGAGGCTAACTGAAACAAGAACAAACTTAGAGCACATAAAGAGACGTAGATGGGAAAGACAGTTACATTAGAGAAATGAGCAATGAATAGAGTAAAGATAAACAGAATAATGGAGAGGTACAGTAAGATGAAAGGAAAGAGTGATGCAAGGATTAAAGACTGTGGAGGGAAACTCTGAGGGGTGTAACAATGGATGGTAATTAGTAATGGAGGTAATTAGTAATGGAGTTAATTAGTAATGGAGGTGAATAGAAAGGAAAGGTGATTAGGGAGGAAAATGGATAGAAAAGATGAGAGGCTGTGGTATAAATGTTTGCTGCCAAACAAGTTCACAATTGCAAGATGTTTTGGTAGTGTGGCACTTAAGTATCAAAGCTGGTGTTTGATACTCGAAACAGTAGTACTAAGTACTCAGTCTAGAAACAAAACAAGCACCTGGTGAGCAGTTGTACAGTACTAAGTAGTTATATGGTCTTAAAACCATATATGCTTGTGACAAATTGAGATGGTTATATGTTTGTTATCACATATAATTCACTTAGTTCCCAAATGATTTCATCACCAATGTCTTTTGATTAAGAATAAATTCTTTATTTTGTTTTATGTGGAATGATGCACAGGACAGATGAATGTTGAACGAGAGGGTGTCTGGTGTAAAATTCACAAGGATTGTTTAATGTTATTATTTTGGGGGGAAGGAAAAGTCTAAAGTGCCCTAAGGGTTGAGCTTACAAATATTATTTTAGCTGAATGAATATTGTTTATCGCGATGAATTTCAAGTTAAATTCAAGGTCATTGGTCCAATTATCAGTTACATCACAACAAATATTTTCTTTGTACTTGTATGTCAGTATGTATATATAGGTCTCCTGTAGATCATAAATCAGGTCACAGTCCATCCATTGTTTAGGAAGTCTACTTTTGATCTTTTTTTTCCATTTGTAGGCTGAAAGCTGCCTCCTTATCACTTCCTCATCAGCAATGGGCAATGTTTTAACTCCTTTCCAATTCAGGGTAAGTATCCCTAACGATGCTATAATGCTTAAATTTAAAAAAAAAGACTGTTGGCACAATATAACTATCAATATGTTTTCGATCATTGGAAACGATTTGCTATCAATCCAGGTGTGAGCAGGAAGTAATTTAATAGCACATACATCAAGTTGCCTAGTTACCAATCATACCTTACTGTCATTTAAAATCACACCTGTTACCACCGGTAACAACCGCTGCTCTGCCTCTGGGAGTACTAGTAAGTGCCTTCATGTGTGGGCTTGTAGATAGGCTGAAACTCTAGCAATTATTGGGATAAAAAGTCAGCTGTTAAAGGTATTGAAGACTCGCCCCAAACCGTGTGAAAAAGTTAACTTTCTGTTGCTTGCAAGTAAAGTTTTCTGCTTGTCGCTACTAAATGCAGACAGTAATGAAACGTGATACCTTGTTATCTTTAGCTGGACCTGTGATGTCCATTTTCGTTTGTACACTGTGCTGTGGTTAATGACCGCAGCTGTATGTACTGACTGCACACTTGTGTCTAATTACCGACGGTAGCAAGCTGTATGCGTATTTTCTGGGATCGATGGTGGTGTCTAGAACACTTCTGTTACACCTCATTAGAAACTAGGTCAGATTGCCGGCATTATACGTTTCTTTTTGCGCGAGTCTTCACACCCTTTAAGCAGTGCTGTCTTTCTGTAACTGAACTTTTGCTACAATGAAATGTGGAATGAAAAGGGACATGTTCTTGTGTTTCTCTAATGTCTATAGTCTCACTGAGACTAGTACTGCTCATACATGGAGAGTATCCAAGCTTGTCAATATTGTCTCTCATTGAGTGGGAAAAATAGTAAGGCTGCAGTATGTCAGTTAAAAGAACTGTCCTAATTATAACATAGTTGGTGTGAAGAAAAAAAAAAAACCACAACGCAATACTGGTGAAGTACTGCATGGATGCATTTTGTAGGACTCCATGGAATATTCAGTTATTCATATTATTATAGTTATTGTAGTTATGATGTGTTGCTCATATTTTCTACTTTTGCTTCAATGACAGATGGGAACAATACTCAAGCTTCCAAAGTTTGACGTGGAACTTCCTGCAATTCCCAAACAAGCAGTGAATAAACCTACTCTTTTGGAGCGAGACGTAACTATTGCTAACATGTAAGTCTTCTTTGCCCTTAATTTTCTTCCTGTTGCTGTGTGGCTCACTGGAAAGAAAGTGTGCATGGCACCCATTCGGGAAAAGCCAATTCTACACATATATACTTCTTAACAAATCGACTAGGCATTTGTATGTTAGTAGTACTGTGTTTACACTGCTTTACCGAAAGTGTTAATATGTTAGTGAGAGTTTATATAATAGTTAAAAAGAGAAAAAACAAACAAACAATCAATGTCTCTAAACTCTGACAGATTGACTTACGGGAAATGAGAGTAGATCAAACTTTCAAGGTCAAGTTAAATGCAAACTTCTCCACTGCAAACCAGGTTCTTATGATATATGAGACTAATATAAATGTTTTGCTTTGTTGTTTCAAATTTGGCAGCAAAAGCCTGGCAGTGGTCCATGCTAAGTATTTGATTGTGTAGCGGTAACTCCATCTGTGAAAAAGAATCAATATGTTTGGGTATACTATAGACATGTCTATGACAGTTTCTAAATTCACATGCAATATTGCAGGGTATCAATTAGTTTTCAAAATTTATGTACCAGTTTTGAAGGTTTTGAACTGTGTCTGTTAAAAAAAAAAAAAATTACTATGTATCCTGTGTACAAAGCTGGGCACATATTTTCACAGTTTGTATAGCAATTTGAATATTTTACATAGTATTTTACTATGCAAGACTGGGGATGAATTATTCTTTGTTATGAGAAGTTTGACTCAATTGCTATAAAATGCTTGCTATTTCAAGTTTTGCTTTGCTCGTTACAGTAGTCATTATTTTCTCAAAAGTGATGCATTCACACGATATGCCTTGCTACTTGCCCTAATCCAGCATACCCACAAAATATATATCTTTAAAAATATACATTTTTCATGGAATATGCCAATAAAGTGGCCTTTATAATTCATGCTGATGATTTTTCTTTCAATGTTATTGTTTCATGAAGCCCATCATGAAGTGCATTAAATCTTAAAATTATGTCAAATCTTATTTGAAATAATGAAGTTAAAGTTCTATATATAATTTTTTTGGGGAAGTTGGCATGCGTTTTGCTCAATATATATATATAATAATTTTATCAGGGCCTGGGATTGTTGAGAATTTGTTCCAATTCATGAATTATTTATTCTTTGAACTGTACTTTGTGATAAATCTAGTTGGGTGTTATTTGGTCTGATCAAATATTGATCAACTGTTGAGTATTGCTGGCTTCTAGGTAAAGTGTTTTGTTGATAAAGAAATGAATTTAAGTATCTTCACACAAGTATTAGTAACACAGCAAACATTGTATGTTTCAGCTTTCGCATTTTCTGTTGGTTTTAAAAGATAGACAATGCTAGAAGGTTTTGTCCTGCACAATATGTTACAGTACAGTATATATGTGTGATTCACATTTATGAACTATGGCTGTGGTTTTATATTCATTTCAAACAATCATTAAAATACCAACTGTTGAATTATCGATAATTGTCACAGGTACAGTAGGCAATGATCATGTGTTGATGGTGTGTGCGTGTGTGTGCATGTATTCGTGCGCACATGCACAACAATACTGCGCATTAAATGCTAGAGCCATAATAGTTATTACCGAAGTGATATAAAGTCCCTTAAAGTTTATGTCAGTCTATCCTTATTTTCTTGGCAGATATGGTATTTTATATGTTGTAGTATTACAACACCAGCCTAGAGGTCCTAGCAGCAAAGGAGCGGAGATAGTGCTATACCAACTACAGAAGTAAGAAACATATAAAAAGAAAGATTCCTATGTAGAAGCTTTGAAATGACAGTTATGTATAAAATTAGCGAACGTTTGATATATTCTAAATATAGGCAGACCAAAACAGTCGTGGTGTGCAGCTCATTGACTGTAATCACGCAAATGTCTTATTTGTAGATTCGTTTGTGGGATAAATATTAAAAATCACATCTTGGCAATATTTACAAGCATTGTGAACATATTAATAAATGCTGACAGTTTGCTAAAATGTTCATAAGCTTTTATAATCCTGTGAACCAAGACTTTATTAGATCTATTTCAGTTTTCTTAAACTTAGTTTACTGTTTTATTTTCAGTAACTAGGTGCTGTTTTGATCTCATGTTTGTTTTTATTGTTTTGGCAAAATATGTTTTACTTTACAAGTTTTATGAACATTGCAATTTACTGGAGTAAATGAGTTATGAGGATGAAAGTATGTACAGAGTATGTACAGAGTATGTACAGAGTATGTACATAGTATGTACAGAGTATGTACAGAGTATGTACAGAGTATGTACAGAGTATGTACAGAGTATGTACAGAGTATGTACAGAGTATGTACAGAGTTTCCAAATTATTAATACAAGCAGTTTATATCTTCTGGATGAATGGTTGGAGGGTCAAAACAATTTATGTAACTGGTGGATCTTGATATGAAAATATCTTGATTGTGATAATGATCCTTGAAGACAATGAGCAAATCTTGGTCGGATTGCAAAACTCACCTCACCCTTTTAATTCAATTTGGGAAAAGTTCAAACATAGTTGGCCTTCTGTGTGGGTTTGAGAATTATTAATACAATGTGCTTATTCTTATAGCGTTGAAGATACAGCTTTAAAATTCTGCAATGACTGTACATATACAAGGTTGTGTGTGGGCTTTGGAAGCAGACCATTGCTCATTATAAAGTAAATGATATTTTGTAATATTTTTGTAAACAAACTACGTTTTCTGTGTTGATGTTTACCGGAAGCATATTCGTTAGTTTCTCACTTAGCAGACTTGACACTTTCCTACTGTACATTGTGGCTGTATTAATTAACAACACAGCTCAATGAAAAAAAACAGAAACATAAAGAAACTTGAAACAGCAGGTTGAATTTTGTCCTGTGACATATCCTTGTCATGTGACATATCCTTGTCATGTGACATATCCTTGTCATGTGACATATATCCTTGTCATGTGACATATCCTTGTCATGTGACATATCCTTGTCATGTGACATATCCTTGTCATGTGACATATCCTTGTCATGTGACATATCCTTGTCATGTGACATATCCTTGTCATGTGACATATCCTTGTCATGTGACATATCCTTGTCATGTGACATATCCTTGCCATGTGACATATCCTTGTCATGTGACATATCCTTGTCATGTGACATATCCTTGTCATGTGACATATCCTTGTCATGTGACATATCCTTGTCATGTGACATATCCTTGTCATGTGGCATATCCTTGTCATGTGACATATCCTTGTCATGTGACATATCCTTGTCATGTGACATATCCTTGTCGTGTGACATATCCTTGTCGTGTGACATATCCTTGTCGTGTGACCTATCCTTGTCGTGTGACATATCCTTGTCGTGTGACATATCCTTGTCGTGTGACCTATCCTTGTCATGTGACATATCCTTGTCATGTGACATATCCTTGTCATGTGACATATCCTTGTCATGTGACATATCCTTGTCATGTGACATATCCTTGTCATGTGGCATATCCTTGTCATGTGACATATCCTTGCCATGTGACATATCCTTGTCATGTGACATATCCTTGCCATGTGACATATCCTTGCCATGTGACATATCCTTGTCATGTGACATATCCTTGTCATGTGGCATATCCTTGCCATGTGACATATCCTTGTCATGTGACATATCCTTGTCATGTGACATATCCTTGTCATGTGACATATCCTTGTCATGTGACATATCCTTGTCATGTGACATATATCCTTGTCGTGTGACATATCCTTGTCGTGTGACATATCCTTGTCGTGTGACATATCCTTGTCGTGTGGCATATCCTTGTCGTGTGACATATCCTTGTCATGTGACATATCCTTGTCATGTGACATATATCCTTGTCATGTGACATATCCTTGACATGTGACATATCCTTGTTTTGTGACATATCCTTGTCAAAGACTGCCTTTATACTGTCATTAAAAGTTTGAACCAAAACTCACAACATTCATATTTGTTTCCTTACTTACCTGTGTCTCATTAGCCCAAAATATCACTCTATTTTGTTTACAGGGACTGTATTAGCCTTTGAACTCTGACCTTTCTTCCACATGCAGTGACATGTCATATTTCATCAATGTACCTCCCATCACCCAAAGTGTCTTTGTACATATATATATCATACTGTAGCTGTTATTATTCATCATATTGTGTATGTTATTGTAGCTTATGTCTCATGTAAATTTTACAAATTTTCTTCATGATGGCTCTGTCCGTAGAACTGTTTTAATTAATTTCAGTGCCGGCGATCATAAATAAATTGATTGTTCGTTTCATTTCTTGACAGAGAATCTCCTGCCAAGAAGACAGATATTCTTAAGCTGAATATGACTGGTAGATTTGCTGTCAATGTTTTGGTAAGAAATTTCACTATCGTCATGCAAAAGTTCCTTTCTTACACTTCTTGTTTTTATCTAACTTTTCATCTATCTTTTCATTATTCTATGATGTAGCAATAACTTTATATTTCACGTAAACCAAATTCAGTGAAGCAAATATTGCTGAAAACAAAGGAACCTTTGTAGTCAGGTCGGTGTGGGTATGTGTGTGACACTTTCGTTTGTATGCACAATAACTAGACGAGAGAATGATAGTCCAATAATATACTTGGTGGGTGGGTGGTCCATAATAATTTGATAAAACCTATTGATTCTGGTGCTCATTTCATGAATATTAATGAGGTCACAGAGTCAAATTTCAACATCTTCAAATTGCAATAACTTGGCAACCACAAGTTTGAGTTTCTTCAAACTTGGTATGGTGATATTAGTAGACCACCCATACATGCTGATGTGTCTTGCAATTGATATTATGCATATTCATGAGGAGGCGGGGCTGAGCGTTATTTTTGTAACAGAAGATTGTATGTGCAATAACTAGACAAGGGAATGATCGATCAATAACATACTTCATGGGTGGGTGGTCCATAATGATTAGATAAAGCGTATTGATTTTGGTGCTCATATCATGAATATTAATGAGATCACAGGGTCAAACATCAAAATGTTCAAATTGCAATAACTAGATAATCATTAGTCACTGTTTCATCAAATGTGAGTGTTATTGATAGGTAGCCTACACATGCCAATGTGTGTTGCAATTGATAACATGTGTAATTATGAGGAGGTGTGGCTTTTCATTATTTAGGTTACAAGTTTACAGTATGATTAGGCACTTCACAAGGGAATGATCGATCAATGCCATTTTTAGAGAGGTGAACCTAATTATTCTTGGTGCTCATGTCAATACTAACGATGAGTTTAACAGGTAAACTTGCAGTTACTTATGTGGAAACCATATGTTTGATCTTAAAATTTGATTAGTGATACTTGTAGATAGCAGACCCATGCTGATGTGTCCTCTACAAATGGTTCATGCATATTTATGAACGGCCCTGGCTAGCATAATTTTGGTAACAACAGTTTGTACATGACTTAAGGGAATGCTTACATCCTTGGCGTGTTCCCTGTTCATCAAATCAATGAGCAGCAGTAAAGAATCATGAAATGTTTTCATTCTGGTTTGTTGTTTGTACGTTTGAATTTCTATGCTTTCGAACAAAATAACTACTTTTCTTTTTTCTGCTTCCCTCCGAATCTCTCAGGACAACCTGATTGTGGTACACCATCAAGCCTCCAAGGTACAGTAGATTTACAACATATAGTACATTATTCATAGGCACAGCCAACTATTGTATGGTTTCCATTAGATTTACAACATATAATACATTATTCATAGGTACAGTCAACTATTGTATGGTTTCCATTAGATTTACAACATATAATACATTATTCATAGGCACAGTCAACTATTGTATGGTTTCCATTAGATTTACAACATATAATACATTATTCATAGGTACAGTCAACTATTGTATGGTTTCCATTAGATTTACAACATGTAATACACTATTCATAGGTACAGTCAACTATTGTATGGTTTCCATTAGATTTACAACATATAATACATTATTCATAGGTACAGTCAACTATTGTATGGTTTCCATTAGATTTACAACATGTAATACACTATTCATAGGCACAGTCAACTATTGTATGGTTTCCATTAGATTTACAACATATAATACATTATTCATAGGCACAGTCAACTATTGTATGGTTCCATTAGATTTACAACATATAATACATTATTCATAGGTACAGTCAACTATTGTATGGTTTCCATTAGATTTACAACATATAATACATTATTCATAGGCACAGTCAACTATTGTATGGTTTCCATTAGATTTACAACATATAATACATTATTGATAGGCACAGTCAACTATTGTATGGTTTCCATTAGATTTACAACATATAATACATTATTCATAGGCACAGTCAACTATTGTATGGTTTCCATTAGATTTACAACATATAATACATTATTGATAGGCACAGTCAACTATTGTATAGTTTCCATTAGATTTACAACATATAATACACTATTCATAGGCACAGTCAACTATTGTATGGTTTCTATTAGATTTACAACATATAATACATTATTCATTGGTACAGTCAACTATTGTATGGTTTCTATTAGATTTACAACATGTAATACATTATTCATAGGCACAGTCAACTATTGTATAGTTTCCATTAGATTTACAACATATAATACACTATTCATAGGCACAGTCACCTATTGTATGGTTTCCATTAGATTTACAACATATAATACATTATTCATAGGCACAGTCAACTATTGTATAGTTTCCATTAGATTTACAACATATAATACATTATTCATAGGCACAGTCAACTAATGTATGGTTTCCATTAGATTTACAACATATAATACACTATTCATAGGCACAGTCAACTATTGTATGGTTTCCATTAGATTTACAACATATAATACATTATTCATAGGTACAGTCAACTATTGCATGGTTTCCATTAGATTTACAACATATAATACATTATTCATAGGTACAGTCAACTATTGTATAGTTTCCATTAGATTCACAACATATAATACACTATAGGTACAGTCAACTATTGTATAGTTTCCATTAGATTTACAACATGTAATACATTATTCATAGGTACAGTCAACTATTGTATAGTTTCCATTAGATTCACAACATATAATACACTATAGGTACAGTCAACTATTGTATAGTTTCCATTAGATTTACAACATGTAATACATTATTCATAGGTACAGTCAACTATTGTATAGTTTCCATTAGATTCACAACATATAATACACTATAGGTACAGTCAACTATTGTATAGTTTCCATTAGATTTACAACATATAATACATTATTGATAGGCACAGTCAACTATTGTATAGTTTCCATTAGATTCACAACATATAATACACTATAGGTACAGTCAACTATTGTATAGTTTCCATTAGATTTACAACATGTAATACATTATTCATAGGTACAGTCAACTATTGTATAGTTTCCATTAGATTTACAACATATAATACATTATTCATAGGCACAGTCAACTATTGTATGGTTTCCATTAGATTTACAACATATAATACACTATTCATAGGTACAGTCAACTATTGTATAGTTTCCATTAGATTTACAACATGTAATACACTATTCAGAGGTACAGTCAACTATTGTATAGTTTCCATTTTGCCTCCAGTTGTGGCAAAATGAGTTTTGCCTGTGGAAAACTACCCTCATGTTTCACATGTTTCAAATTAATCAAGCGAGAGATTTCGTAGACCAAAATGATTGCTAGTTCTGTTTGAGATTGCTAAACTTTAATTTTGTTAATGATATTTGTATTGTTTTTTTTGTCTGTGTAATAATACTCATATCTTTATTTGATATTATATGATATGGCATGGTGGTTTAATTAAATGATTAATATTAGAATCTGTCTGGTATACAATCAAATAGACTCGACTAGTTTAATGGTAGTTTATTTTCAAGGCTACAAGCCTCATCAAGCATTTCTGATCATATTGACATTTCACGAGAAGGGTATTGACTATACCCAGAACTCATATGGGCTGCTTGCCAATGATTACATGCTCAATTAAAGTCACAGTCTCCCTCTGAATGAAAGAGAGAATACACTGTTAGTGAACTGTGTATCTACTGAAAAATGCCTGTATAAGGTATATATTGGTATAATTCTTAGTGAAGAAATAAAAAAAGGGGGGGGGGAAGACTTAGTGTGACAATAGTATTCTCTGTCACTAGACACCGCTCTAAACATGGAAAGTTTCTGCTATAAAACAATTACTGTTATAAAATATGGAATAATCTCCCAACTGGTATTAGACATTCGAAGTCATGTGCTTCATTTAAGTATCAACTAAAGAGTTATCTAACTTCCAAGTACTGTGATTGATATTATTGTCAATTTTGTTTTGTACATTTTGTTTTTCTATCTTACTTTGTTTTGTTATTTTCTTTCTTTTTCTTTAGGGTTACTAGCTTTGATAAACATTTTAGGTTTTTTTCTAGTATCCTGTATATACCATTACTGCACTGTTCTTGTATGTCTTTGTATATGCGAAATATATTAACTGAACTTACTGAAGTGAACTGAACAATGTTGATACAGATGATTTAAACCATCAAGATATGTATCTTGTTTGTTACAGAATCGAGGGTGATAATAAACGGGGAACGAGGGTTTATTCTGGCCTGAATAAACTTTTAAACAATTCCCTTTAATAGATATCCGGGAAACAAAGCCTCAAGTAATTTTTTTAGTACCTATAGTGTCTTCTGTAGCAACCAGCCAATCAACTACCTCAGATCTATTATTTTCAAAGTTATAATCATGAGTAGTTTAGAAGAAAACCTGTTGCTGTATGATGATGATTTTATACTATACTATATCTAAGGGAATGGAAGTTTACCACAAAAATGAATATGCCAAATGACCTTTGGTAGCAGTCATGTTAAAACTGATTGCAACCAGAAAGCATGTCACCCAGAAACCTCTTTTCAAGGAGAGATTGCAGGGGCCATTGTTTGATTTGGATGCATAATTGCACTACAACAGAATTACTATTGTTTGTTTAACAATGGGAGTGTACACATAGCCACCAAAACAGAAAAGAATAAAATCTAACTGGTAAATTAGAATCAATTTGTAAGAGCAAAGTAAGCAATTGACAACAATTGTGGGATTGGACTTTGTGGTACCACTTGTTAGGGCTAACCTGAGATAACCGGACTCAACTTTATCGTTGCCAAAGATTACATATTTGTTTATCATTTTCCGTTGTCAGTTCACATACAATTTCCTAGTCGTTTCCTTACAATGGCCATTGAATTATGTTATTTTTTAAATTCTTTTTTCTTAAACATATTTCTAGTAACAACATTTCATGCACATTTTCCAGACTTCTATGATATTTGACATCAAACTTGTCGATGCTGCAGCCTCCAGTAGCGGGGTCAACCACCATGAACCTGTGCTGGCGCCCTTACCAATCAAACCTGTGACATTGGAGGTGTCTGTAATTCCTACAGCTGAAGGATTGGAAATGAGAGATGTCAATGTAGAACTCTGTATCCTTGCCATTTATATTAACAATAGTACACAGTCATGGTCCACACGATAGGCTGTCAGGGGTGCTAGTATTACATTTGTTATGTCCATCGACTTGTCCCTCTGATCACCACCAACGGGCGGCTGAATCGATGAATCAGTGAAAACCAGGTCATGGATATCAGTGGAGGAGCTAGGGGTATTGGTCAGGGGGGGGCAAGAATGGTCTGTAGGGGTGATTTCGACACTATCTAATCGGAGCGCCACCACATGGTACAGACATTTTTTGAGTAAAGATACCCCCTAGATCGCCCGAAATGACCCTTTCCGTGCCTTGCTATTTTGCAGATAATGTGACAAATGTCAATAGGTAGATGAGAGCACAATAAAAAAGTGAATAATTGCGAATAAGTAAAAAGTGGTAAAAAGCTGAAAAGGGCCCAAGCAGTCCATTTGAGTCCGTCGGGGGGGGGGGCATCAGCACCCCCTGACTGTATGGACGCTCCGCCACTGATGGATATGATTCCTTGTTTTAAGGACCGAGCTGTAAATGTACAGAGTTACTATTGGTCTGTCACTTCCTGTTTATCAATTTTTAAAATATATCATCCTTGTTTTTGTCTTCGCTTATTTTTTCCTGAAATGAAAGATATTCATGATGCATATTGCTGATATTTAAGTTCTGTTCAATGGCTTGTGTCTTAACCCTTTACATAACAGACTTGCAGTTGTTCTTTACTTGTTCTTTGTATTCTAGCATAGTTGACTGTACTCGCATGTAGCCGTAGTGGACTTAATTGTACTCTGGTATTTATGAAATCTAGTGTAGGTACTATTGCAAGTTTAAAGTTCCCATACTTTACGCTCAGCAGCTTCTACACATTTGTTAGTACTCATTGCCAAAGGGGAACTCCATATATGCTATGATTCCTTGTTTTAGGACTGTGCTGAAAATGTCCAGTGTTATTTTATTGGTCTGTTACTCCTTATTAACCAAGTTTTCAAGTATTGCATCCTTCATTTTTTTTCCCTGACGTGACATTTGTAAAGATTCCCCGAACTGGGCAGTCTTTCAACCGCACATAGTCATCGATGCCAAACTTGGGTGTCTGTGGACGGTGCATCTCAACTTAGAAGCGATTGTGACAATGATACCAGAAAAGGTGAGATGTATATTGAAAAATTATCACCTAATAAGAAAAGGACAAGTTGTTTGTTAGTGCCTTTACAAGTACAGTTTGTGTAACTAACTGCTTTCATAGCAGTACACATCTCACAAGACGAAACAAACAGTTGATATCGGAATTTCAGTCTAGAATTAGACAAGTGTTTCTCATATTGTAACGATGATACCAGAAAAGGTGAGATATATATTGAACAATTATTACCTAATAAGGAAAGCACCAGTACCCTTTGTTAGTGCTTTTACAAGTATAGTTAGTGTAGCTAACTGCTTTCATAGTATCATAGCAGTACACATCTCGCGAGACGGAACAACCAGCTGATATCAGAATTTCAATCTAGAATTAGACAAGCGTTCCTCATATTAGTAAGTAAGTAAATAAAACCTGGCAATAGAACATTGCTGGCAGTTTGAATGTACACTAAGGTGCTTGGTATTTTCAGTATTGTTCTATGACAAATTTCCTCAAATTTTCAATTAATGTCAATACATGTGATTCGAAAGTCAATCCCTTTGACTTTCTTGTGAGAGATTCATGAAATTTTGACAGCATTATGTGTCACTCTGTTAAATCTGCCAGTAAGAGAGTTAGCAGATTTTGTCATTTGATTATGGCCAATCTGAAGAATTCATTCATGTGATAGATGGAAAAAAGGTGTGCAGTCCTCGATGAAGTAAATAACTCAAATAGAGGGCAGTATTAAAAAACAACATCATTAGAGTATTTAATTTCATATGATTGATCATGTATTGTCAAGTGTTCAGTTGACAACTAATGTGCATCTGGAATGTCAAAATAAAAACATGAATTTAATGGCAGTAATCAGACTGACTTCTATTAGAAGTTGAAGAGTCAGATATTACCAGGCTGGGGTATTGTTCCTTTTGATCATTGAATAGGCCATTTCTATTGTGGTGTTGATGAAGTTGAGATATTCACCATCTATGATCAGTCCAGGAACTAAAATGTCAATTGCAGTAGGAGTAGGTCAATGCAGATGGTCATAGAATTTGTTTGGATTTTGACTACTAAAGCACATAATAAGAACAAATTTGTCATTTGGCTCACATTTCTGCTTCCTGTAAAAATATGCAATTTGAAAATCAAAACTTTTAAGTAACATGGTGTTAATACGATATGAACTGCATATCAACTGTTATGTCAGTGATTTTATATTACAGGGGGATGCTATTCAGGTGTTTACAAGGAATTAAGGGATATTATGCCTGTTCCAACTTTATTATGAAAATACACTCAAACCTGTCTTAAGTTAATAAGGTTGACATTACTGACTAAGGCTATGGTTTCTCTCTCACAACGTTTAAATCAATTTGTCTTTCCTTCATTTATTTTGTTTCTTTAGAAAAGGCTCATCGATTTTCTGTTGTTTAGAAGAGACAGTAAAAAGGTCATTCTATCTGTCATTAAATCAGGTAAAATTTTGTTCTGACTGGAAGTATAATTGTATATCCAATGAAACATATTTTTGACTAGCTAAACCTTCTTTTACTCACCACCCTACTAAGTGGAGTTGGTGCTCTGTGATGTCATCGTGATGGACGCTCGTCGAAACCTTCACCTCGCTGTTATAATTTTCTTCTTCATTTACCCTTGAAATGTGGCGCAAGTGGAACGTTTGCCTTATAGCTGTCATAGGTTCAACTGTACTATAAGTAATTTCATGTTTTAAGGCAAATTTTGTAGAATATTGTTTTCCTATTAGGATTAATGATCTCTATATTGCAAAGAAAAGCAAAAACATCCTCAGCTTTAGCGCTGATATGTTATCTTTTGGCCTGCTGTTGCCAAATGCACTCACAAAATATCACCAACTTTTCAATTCATATCTTTTGCCATGTAACATCTGACCAGGATGTGGTGTTGACCTAAAGATGCGACAAGCAATTTACTTAAGCGGCTTAAAGTCCTTGAGGGAATTAGACCAAAGCTAGTGAACACATTAATACATGGTTTCAATGCAAATTAATATTTGAAAATATGATTTATCCAATTTATTACTGGCATTATTATTAGTATAATACACGGTTTCAATGCAAATTAATATTAGATAATATGATTGATACAATTTATTACTGGCACATTATTATTATTATTATTATTATTTTTTTTTTTTATTATTATTATTATTATTATTATTATTATTATTATTATTTGTATTATTCGAAACAAAAATGCAAGGAAGGTCTCATCTACTCAAGTTGGAATCATTAATTTTTTGGGGATGTATATAATTTCAAACCATCCTTCATATTTGTTGATACAAATATGATCCAACAGCATGTGTTCAGCAAGTCTTGCCGGTCTGCTTGTGTATACAGACCTGCACTGTCTTGGTGACCATATGTCGGCTAAATTTCAAAGTTGTATTTCTCTCTCCTTTCAGCTTTGATGCCCGGCCAACAGCTTGGATTGGCCACTATTGCCCAAATGTTTGACAAGTTCAACACTGTTTGTAGGTCACATTTGGACTTTCAGCAACAGAGTAGCACACAGGTATTTTGAAACAAAAGTTTCAGAGTGGTTCCTTTGACTGAGTAATTAAGAATAAGGAACTTTTAGTTCCATTTATTGCAGAGACTCAAGAAAGTTCTGACCATTATATCAATCCAATGAAATGGCAGTTTTTCGAATTGCTGGAAAGCTCTAAAGTTGCAATTATTCTTTCACTTTACTTTGAAGGTCTTTATTGAAGGTCTTTATAAAGACCAGCCCATGGATGTTTTAATACGTCCTTAAAACATACTTTACAAATGTAAAATTATGATGTAGTGTTTCCAAATAAGTTCTCATGTTTTTTTTTGTCACTTGTTTTTGGAGTCTCCAACAGTGGAATAAGGAATGTGTCCTTTTTTTGATAAACTCTTTTGATTTACATGCTTGTTTTATATGCTATATGTGTTCTTCTACTATGTGATTCGGTTTATATGAGCTCCAGCATTAATCAAAACACAAAGACTTATCATCACTGCCTCTTGAATCACAACATAATTGATACAGTAACAATGAAACAGGTAGTAATAGTTGTTAATGATGACCGGATGCATTTCTATGATTTCTTGTTTTTCAGTTTGTGGAAGGAGCTGGTAAACCAATTCCTGTACATTTCTACAATGGTGGTAGGATTCTTATCCAGCAGCCAGACCTCTATACCCATGTTTTATCACCTTGTGCTGAAAACAAGGTAAGATATGAAATGTTGGCTACTTTGATGTGAATGTTGCTTCATCATATCAATCATTTATCAATTTGTGCTTGAGCAACTGCACTGGTTACCTGTTTTCTACAGGATACAGGATAGCACCAGAATACATGAGTAGCATGATCAGTCGGAAGACCACCACCCGCTCTCTCCGATCCTCAAATCAGCTACTGCTCCATGTACCTAAGTGGAAGCTCAAGTCATTTGGTCAACAATCGTTTTCTAATGCCCCTCCTACTCTTTGGAACTCACTTCCACTGCACATCAAGTCAGCACCCGACGTTAACCTTTTCAAAACCAGACTCAAAACTTATCTATTTTTGACTGCCTTCCCTGAGCACTAGCGCCACTGAGCATTAGTTTTCCTCTGGATATTGCCGCTATATAAATTTGCATTTATTATTATTATTATGATTATTGAGAATTTCATCAATTCAGATTTGCTACCTACAGTATGGCCATGAAATGTGCTCAATTTTTATCTGCCCTTCTTTTATTAAACAAGTACAAAATTGAAAAGTCTGTGGTATCAATGGGCATACATGTAGACCTTATTCACTTGCTGTTATAATTGGCTTGAAACAAGGTAAACTTTGTTAATTGCTTTCAATGGTGATGAACTTGTTTCCATAAAAAGTAATGGATTTTGGTGCAAAGGGTATAAGTGAGCACAGTTAATGCTATCAATATTGGACATGAAATGCTTCAAATAAAAGGTTCAAATTCTTCGGTTTGCACCTTTAGGTATCATCTTTTGTTATAGATGGTCAAGACATGTGGAAAGTTGATTGAATATATTTACTCTCCACAGAACTGGCCGTAATTCCCAGTTGCTTAGTAGTACAGTTGTGTGCTATTCAGTTCAATGATGTACTGAGCCTTCTGTTAATATACTACTGTAAGCACATTCCTGCAAATTTCTTGATATAAACTCATAATTGCTCAATAACTAGAAGGGAAAATCAACATCACTCAGTGTTTTATAAATGGCAACGTTGACTCAAGGTCAACAGCGACCACTAAATGACTAATTTCTGTGTATTCACCCGAGTTTAAATCTGTGCATATTCTGGCACACAGTTTACATGCAGCTGTTTGGATGCCATCTTACTAAACTCTATTACCTTTAATTAAGAAAAGTGCAATGATTGTACTGGAGTTAGTTTATAAACTTTAATGATGCAGGCAATTTAATGGTTTATTAAATGCTTTCATACAGTGATATACGGTTTCATATTCATTTTGGATAGTACATACTTAACAGAATGCAATAAAATCTTAATCCTTCTCATAACCTTCATGTTCATTTGACAGGAGATTCCTTACAAATTCATTGTGGCAGTGCTGGTAGAATATATCAGGTCGCTCAACCAATATCACATTCCCGTCCAGGTAAATACCTTGCTTGCTAACTGCATTCTGTTGTTTCCATCTCTCTTTCTCTTGTTTTGGTCAATTTAAGCCCTTAAAACTGGCTTTGCATTGATGCCATGTAGCTCGGTCTTTTTGAGATATTTCTCATAGCATTTGATTGAAATACCAATATTGTCTCTTTGGATTGTTCCATCTGTGTGGTGATTGAAATTAATTTGTGTTTTGTAAGACCTTTTGAGAGCACTAGTAACGACAGTGTTCCTGTATAGGTGCGAAACGTGGACTTTTAATGCGGTGATGGAAAAGCGAATAAATGCTTTTGAAATGAACTGTATCGGGAGACTTCTACAGATCCATTCCACTCTGCACACCACGAACATTCAAGTATGGCAAATACTGGAGAGTTCCATAGGGTAACAGGAATCCCTCCTTTCATTGGTGAAAAGAAGGAAACTTCAGTGGTTTGGTCATGTAATTAGACAGAAGATCAGTCTGGCATACACTATAATGCAAGGAGGGACAGATGGGGTACGATTGACAACATAAAAACCTGGACTGGGATGGACTTAAACCAGCTCATAAGAACAGCTGACATGAATTGTGGAAAGCTTGTGTCGTGTCATCATGTCGCCCCAAGGGCCCTCAAGCTATGGGACATAGATAGTTAGATAGATAGTTGGTGTTGATCATATTGGTTTACAAGTAATTTCCCTTTAATTGCATCTATGAAAATGTGACAGATTTGAATACTCAGACAGTCAGGTGATGTGACTTGGTTCAGCTTCAGTACGCATTTCATATGCGCTCTCTACTACTAAGCAGGCCTGACGTTGGTTAGCTTGCAGAATAATGTCACATATTGCAGAGAATTAGTCAAGTCAAATAATTTAATATAGTTTGACAACCCTGAAAATGTGAGGATCAACATTGGCGATACAAGATCTTCTGTTATGACCAGAGAAGGGAAAATGCATTCTCTGAATCAAATTTGGCTGACATAAATAGGAACACTTTAGTCCCCACGCATTGGCTTCCCTTCCATTAAACTTTCCAGTGTTGAAATGTAATTTGATTGTTTATTAATTATTTCTACAGCATTTCCTTTATGAACTTATCATCAACACATTGGTCCATCATAACTGTTTCTACCAACTACACCAGTTTCTGCAGTATCATGTCCTGAACGACTCTAAACCAATAGCCTGTTTGTTACTCTCATTAGAGGGCTGCTACCCACCAGCCCATCAGTTGGCTCTTGATATGCTGAAGGTAAAGAGAGATGGTTTCTTCTTGTCTAGGCTTTCACTGAAATGCTAAAAATACATACTAATAGAGGAAAGGAACCTCCTTGAAACACATCAATTCAATTTTTCATTCAATTATTTCATTATTTCAACCAACAATGTTCAAAAAATTTACAGTGATGTGTTCAGACAATAGACTTAAAACATGATCAATGGTGAGGGGATTACACAAGGAAGCTACAAATGTTGAGGTTGTATATTTAGATATGCTACAAACTAGTAGAAGAAAGGAACCTCCTTGTAACACATCACATGAATATACAAATGTTGAGGTTGTATGCTTCAATCTGCTACATACTAGTAGAAGAAAGGAACCTCCTTGTAACACATCACATGAATCTACCAATGTTGAGGTTGTATGCTTCAATCTGCTACATACTAGTAGAAGAAAGGAACCTCCTTGTAACACATCACATGAATATACAAATGTTGAGGTTGTATGCTTCAATCTGCTACATACTAGTAGAAGAAAGGAACCTCCTTGTAACACATCACATGAATATACAAATGTTGAGGTTGTATGCTTCAATCTGCTACATACTAGTAGAAGAAAGGAACCTCCTTGTAACACATCACATGAATATACAAATGTTGAGGTTGTATGCTTCAATCTGCTACATACTAGTAGAAGAAAGGAACCTCCTTGTAACACATCACATGAATATACAAATGTTGAGGTTGTATGCTTCAATCTGCTACATACTAGTAGAAGAAAGGAACCTCCTTGTTACACATCACATGAATCTACCAATGTTGAGGTTGTATGCTTCAATCTGCTACATACTAGTAGAAGAAAGGAACCTCCTTGTAACACATCACATGAATATACAAATGTTGAGGTTGTATGCTTCAATCTGCTACATACTAGTAGAAGAAAGGAACCTCCTTGTAACACATCACATGAATATACAAATGTTGAGGTTGTATGCTTCAATCTGCTACATACTAGTAGAAGAAAGGAACCTCCTTGTAACACATCACATGAATATACAAATGTTGAGGCTGTGTTCTTCAGTCTGCTACATACTAGTAGAAGAAAGGAACCTTCTTGTAACACATCACATGAATCTACCAATGTTGAAGTGGTTGCTTCAGTCTGCTAAGTATTGAAGTGAATATTTGTTCTCAATTAAGATAATATCCTACAACGGCCAGCAAAAAATATTTGGGGTAACAAATATAAAGGCCAGAGAGTAAAGAAATAACACTCTACCTGGACATAGAAATGTGCAGGGTAGCACAAATTTCTTTTGCTAAAGAGCTTAAGACTGTAAGTTTCCATAAGTGCAAGACTGAGAGCAGATATGTTCCCACAGGCTGTATTGATATCTCTTCGGGATGGATTCGGCCTGTGGGCTTACTGACGAGAATCCCTGGTACACCACGACTTGACTCTTCATTTAATAAAAATGATTTGGGAGTTATTTATGATCTGCCACTCATTCTTGTGTGGTACTGGTTAGGTGCTTGAGGAGTGTGCTTCTGATGAGTAATGGCTCAAGTTCTCATGGCAGCTGCTTGGTTTGGTCTGAAAGTGTTCTGACCTCTGCACTCGAATGTACTCTTGAACAGTGATCTCTAAGAGATAAAAGGGAGGTAATTCTGTTTCAAACGACAAGAGCAAGTTATCATACCAATTATTGTGTTCTATTTTCCCCATTTCAGCGTGTTTCAACAGCAAATGAAGAGATCGTGGAAGTTCTGTTGTCCAAGAACCAACTTCTCCCCGCACTTAGATTTCTGAGGAGCGTTGGTGGATCGGACAATGCATCAGCCAGGAAGTTTCTAGAGGCTGCTCAAAACACAGAAGATAACCTTCTCTTCTTCACGGTCTTCAAGTTTTTCGAACAGAGAAATCTCAGGTTACGAGGAGATTTCCATTTCATGCCAGGTATGTTCGTAGCAGCTAATTGGTTCTCCTGTAAAGAGGTAGAATATAATACCTGATATTGAATATCCATCAGTTAATAACAAATTCATTCTGTCCTATTCTTACAAACAAACGTGGCTCTGGTGTGTTACATCTACCATGGAAGTTACAGAATGCCTTAAAGACCCTAGACTTAAAGTTGAATTTTGTTGTCTTGTTGTCTTTTTGAAGCTAATTGTCAGAGCTTAACATTTTGTTTTAATTTTCCCTGAAAGACATTTTGGTTATCAAAAAGATAACAAAATTAATACACTTTCTGAATTTTAGTCTATGCATGTCCTTTGCAAACGATATTAAAAGCATTCTCTGTTATGAACAACTCTCCAAAACAAATAAGATTAGAACCATTATCAAAATAGTGTTTTTTTTCCAATTTAGCAGTTTTCAAAATTCCTGTCACCCTGACTGTACCATCTTGTGTGATTTCACTTTGAAGGGTTTCCTTGTTCCCATGTTAAGAATAACCAGTGTTGTGAGTGAAAGGATGCCAATATATTTGATATATTGAAAATCCACGTAAATAGTTAGGTGACAAGAAAAGTGAATTAATCAAATACCAACTGCTCTATAAAATGCCATATATGGGTTGTGCTTAAGTACTCAGAGTTAAAGACCAATTGTTACTTGTTTTATTCTTTGATTGTTATATACTACCAGGATGCGTGATAAGATTTTCTCTGAGCATTTTATGTTTATGAAATGTCTGAGTAAACACTGGAATGTTTATATTTTGGTTGTTTATCTTAGGTCATCCTCTAAGGCTCAAGTTCAACTCAGCGTTCATGCAAATCATCCTTTAAAGTTCAAGTTGAAAGTTGACAGTCTTGTTTGAGGCGAAGGGCCACTTCACATGACTTTACAACAGTTAAACCCTGGTCATTAGTAACTTGTCACACCCACACTGCAAAGTATGCACAATTCAAACAATCCCTCCTGAAGCTCTACATCGCACCACATCTATGTTGTCCCCTGGGTGACTTCCTTTAAACACTATATCAAATGAATTATGTGACTGACTGGCTTCTTTTATTCTTCCCTTCTCTTCTTTTCTTCTCTTTCTTTTTGTTGTTTCCTAGGTGAGCACTGTGAAAAATATGTCAAACATTTCGAAAGTTTATTTGGCTACGATGCATTAGGCCAGGTCGCCTGATGTACAATAGAAACAAATGCCAACCTGAAACAACTCATACCTGTGATCAAGGCAAAAACCAGAAAATTGGAACATTCTGACAACTGCCTTCTGTTGAAATATGATGTTGACAACATCTCAGTTCCTTGCATCATGTGTATAACAATACATAAGACGACATTGTTCTATAAACTCAATCTTCTTAATTGCTATATTCACGTTGTTTCTGTGACTGTACGTCTTCGGTTGCATGTTTAGTCCACGTCTATCAGCTGATCGGCTCGGTAGCGAGAACAGTAGCAGTGCCATTGGAACATTGGACATACTGGCTTTTGATTGGGTTCTGCATAATACTACAGCATATTCATTAAGCCCAAAATAAGTTAGAAAATAACAGTAAAATGATTTTAAAAAAAATAATTAAAAAAATATTTAAGGGTACTGAATCTGAGAGAGGAGGTAAAAAGTTTTTTTTTTATGGAAAATAGACTGCTATTATGGCATGATACGATTGAGTAGTTCAAGAAAAAAAATATCTATAATTCCGTTTTGGAAATGTTTTGGAAATCATCTTTGGATCATTATGTTGTATCTTAATTTTATAATAACGACTTTAGTGACGATATTAATTACTCAATTTTTTTCTCTCGCATAGTTTACTTTGCTGAGCAAACATGAAACTAATTTCTGAGCTTGGTAAGTGATATAGCCGAATCCCCACTCCCCCCCCCAAAAAAAACAACAAAAAAACAGAACAATTGTAAGCCTCTGCAGATTTACAAACTCTGTAGCGTAACATCGTTTAGCAGAATGCCAATGATATCGCTAAACAGTTTGTTTTCTGTTTATATGTGTACAGAGTTTGAGGCATTAAGTGGCCCCGGAAGTTACGTACAGAGATTTGAGCCCCCTACTGGGGCACCCTTTTGCACATTTCTTCTGGCACTAGAAGTAAGGTAGAAACAATTTGAATCATAAGAGGATACACCATGGATGCAGCTCCTGACCCCCCCCACCCCCCCTTTTGATAAATCCTGAATCTTCAGCTCAATCCGGTATCCTGCCTGTCTGTTGCTCTGTCCATGACATTTTAAGATCCATTCACTGAGAGTAAATTCCCCTTCCACCCCACTTCTTCCTCTGCAAACTCTCTATTATTCCTACACTTTACAAAAAGAGCCATCGTATTCTATCTCAGTGTTTACAATAACAATATACGCACGTTAGATGACTGTATTTTCATTTGGTGATGTAATATGACGTTTCGTGAAAATGGGTCAAGTATGTAAAAAGAAGGGGAATAAAGGAGCAAAAACGCCTTTTCTACGTATTGAACGTCCTTGAATTTGAAGTGTATTTTGGAACAGTAAGCAAGAATTTAATATAATTTCAGTCTTTTGACGTGGTACGCGAGGTAGGGTTTTGATAAGAGGTGTGAGATAAAGTGAACGGTATTAATCAAACGGTGGTTAAACGCTATGGCTAAATCATGTCATGTTTGGGTTTCTTGGCTCTTATGGATATCCTCCAAACCACAAATGAACGAAAAGGGTTAAGCATATATGTCACAGGGGTTGCATTTGTTAGTCTTACTATAGGTACCCTAACGATACCTCATCGTTAGTGTGTAGGCTTCATAGTAATCTTTAAGACGTGTTTGGTATGGGGAAAAAAAGGGGAAAAGGAAACTTTGAATACCATTTGTTTTGAAAGGGTGGCTAGCCTGTTAGTAGGTATCTATTATAATTTGCCTTTCAAGTTGAATTCCACACTATCGCTCGTTAGATAAGTATAAGAAAGTGTGTCAGTGCAAAATTGCCAAAATGGCTTCGCTTTTTAATTAACTGCGATTTTGCGATTTTTTTTATCACCAATAGTTACTAATAGTGTGTGTTGATATTCTGCCAGCATTACTTTAGACTAAGTACAGTGACAACACTACATGGTATGACATTTCCTCTTAAAGGCGTTATCATTATTCCGTATCAGAATCAAGAACGGTTAGGTTATATATGCTATCAAGTCGCATGCTCATAGCTACCAAAGAAAAGAGAAAGTGCGGGTATACTCCATTCTCAGACAGATATGACGACTATCTGTGGCCATCCAGAAAAGAAAAAAAAATCAATAATGATATCATTCGATCAAATTTTCAACATAATTCTGCACATAGCAAATTCAAATTGTGTAAATCGATGATATTCAATCTTGAGGTGGGGGGAGGGGGGGGGGGAGGGGGTTTGTCACGACACTTTTTAGGGTCGCTAAAATCTTTCGGAGGGTCGCCAAAAGTACCGAAGAGACAAAATTGCCGAACTTAAAAAAAAAAAAAAAAAAAATGGAGCGCCTGGTCACTTCCCCACAAACACTTGATATATATGGTTTTTTATTCACTAACATGAAGTGTTGAAACTCTTGAAGATGCATTAGAAATTGCAAAATATGACACCATTTTCCAACTTAGCACCCTTTATGATATAAATTTTCTTAAAGGAGAGAGGGATACCTCCAAACCGAGCCCCCCCCCCCTCCAGGATGCAACATCCGATGGCCGCCAAGATGATCAAGGTGGAAATTACGGTCGCCAAACAAAAAGCAAAACTCACGGGATGTTTGTTTCTGTTATTTATTTGTTTCATTTTTATTTTATTTTATTATTGTGCATATTATATTGACCGACAGAATTATTAAGCAGAAACATATAGTAAAGTTAATCACACGATATGTATTATATTACTTGCAATATACAAAGTTGATCGTTTCAAGCATAACTGTGTTCCCGTGTCACTTGTGTTTTCTCCCAGTAATGATGTATCACAAATTTAAGTTACACTATTATTTGTTATTGCTTTGTTGAATATCATTTAAAAAAAAATTTAAATGTATTTCCATATAGAAAAGAAGGACGAATGTTGCCATCACTAATATTGCTAACTTCATTCAGAAAACACAATCAAGACCGCGCTGATAGGTTTGAATTTCAAAATCCAAACGATTCTTAAAATCAATTTTAAGTCCGAGAAAATGAAGGAAATTTAGAGGAACGTTCCTTTGGGGGGGGGGGGGTTGCAAGTTACTGTGGTATATTTTCCCTTCTTGTCTCGTAATGTTGATATCTACAGTGGACGTATCTTCATTTCTACGTATTGGATGTTGTGATTACCACCGGGAAAACTATACCAATAAGGGCCACTACTCCAAGGATAGTTCGGCATGGAATGATAACAGGCATTGAACCACCATCCGTTATGATAATAATTTGCACAGTTAAGAGTAGAATGATGGTCGTTGTCTCGATCTGTAGTGGTGAAAGGCATTCCTCGATGATAGCTCAACTTATCGACTGCGAAAAAGAAAAAGGAGAAAAGAAAGTATGAGATCAAAAAAGTTACTTTAACTAACAATGACTTACTCCTTTAGCATAGCATTGCTATCCGCGGCTGACGTTCTTTGAAAACTCATGTTAACAAAGCTGCCTAATAGGGTGTTAAACATCATAAATATAATGGTACTGGTTTGAACGGCATGCGATCTGACGTAAATGAAACCAAATGTTTACTGATTTAGAAAGTAATCTTTTACGGCGTTAGCAAAATCTGACTTTAAAATTTAATATTGCAGCTGAGTTATAAAAAATATCGCTCGGAGAGAAGGAATCTTAAATAAATTGCCTTTTATGTCTTTTGGGATTATCCTCTGTGTGGCATTGATTACATCTCATATTATTAACGTTCTTATTTTTAGCTTGATCTTGCATATGCTTGCAATAAGGAATATAAGCAATTCGTATTATAATGACTTGATTTTTCTTTATCAATGGGTCAATTAATTGATTTGTAATATATTTTTGCATAGGTTGTTGATGATGCTATACTATCGTAGGTTTTATGGTAGAGTGATCATATATTTGCCAATCATACGTGTAATTTAAAGTACATGTCGATGCCATTTGAAGTGCCAAACAGCGTTTTCACTTTATCTTATGACTATGTTTTGTATCCCTGTATATAAAAAAAAACAATTCATCAGTCATTGATTAAATGAAATTGACCTATAGGCATATTATGATCTTCCCGAGTAAAACGTTTCCTAACATTATCTGAAGAGGATATTTCCAGTCTGAGACATGCTTTTGGGCGCCTAAGGCCAGTTGAATAACCGGGCCGAATTTTGTAATGTTCTTTGTTCTTAAGTTCATTATGAAAAAATGAGAGCTCATTTTTTATCTCATATTTTTCCAAGCCCCCTTACTGCTGTATCCGTTTTGCCCTCCCCGTCTGTCATCAGGGTAACTGTATGTGGAGGTGTCTCATTTTCGGATGACAAGAGAAGGACTCAAAAAGTTCCTGATGATCGAAATTAAGGTTTCATCAAGTAGCAGTGTTTTGTTTAGGAAATACATTTAGTAAGAGCTGTCATGATTCAAAAATACAAAGAGCGTTAACTTGTAACAAATTACATTACGAAATTTGTAACCACAGTATAGGTGACCTGTGAAAGGTGCATTTCAACGTAAAATATGGATATAATACGCTTGTAGAAGTAGATGATCATTCCCCGCCACGGGATGCGCCCCTTGGATTCGATACAAAGTTCCCCGTTGGCAGCAAATCAAGCTCTAAGTATATGGTTTTCCAAGCAAATACTTTGTGTGATGTTGATTAGGGGAGAGGAAGGTACATCCTCAGTAGTAGCCCATGTCTTCCCCGGCTGAATGCAAAGAATATGCCCCTCCCTTCCTCCTCCTACTGAACCTTTTTTTTTTCCCAGACTGACAATCGGAGGTGGAAGAGGACACACCACTGGTATCAAAGAGATTTGTTCAATATTCAATAACTGATCTCTTATCGGTGGAAATGTTCAAATTAATCTAAATTCTTCTCAGTACTCACCTACGGTACTTCATGTATCGAAGTTTCCAAGAGCAACCATCTTGTATTTGGTACCTTCATCACTTACGCGGAAGAGATTATACTTCGCAAAATAAGATTCATCGGTTTTGGACACGAAGTCAATCCGAAGTTCGTAGTCCTTTTGATTGGTGATGTACGCTAGTTTCTCATTACCCAACCAGAATTCTCGATTGAGAAAACCGAAGCCTTCTTTGTAGTCGTTCCAGACTCTATCGAAGTCAACACTGCCGTCCATTCGACGTTGAAAAACCTTTGAAACAAAACATAAGAACAAGTTTTAGAAAAAAAGTTTTAGGAAATTGTGTTTCAGTCTTACATGTTTAATTTAAATTTACGTCAATGTTAGGTGACTATATCATTTCTTATGTCATTTAAAAATAACTTCTCAAAATATGTTGAATAAGTTCATCTTCAACTTAATAAAAATGTAAAAGGAATCGGATGAAGTTTAAAGATTCGAAGATACAGTTCGAGAATAGATTTTATTTTGCCTATTAATGATTGACTGTAGGTACCGAAATCATCTAAATCCTTTTTTTTTTCGTTATGAAGGAAATTATTTTACCCACCGAAAGAAGGAGCACAATAGATTAATTAACGACTTGACCAAAACCAAACCAAACTCCCCCCACCCAAAAAAAAAATAATAATAATTGAAATTGTATATATACATATACTTGGATTACACTTGAAACTGTTCTACCATACATGTTAGATAATGGTTACAGGTCTTTCAATTTATCTTCTCAATAATTTCATTTTAAACAGAACTATCATAGTTCATGAGTCCATTAAATCGATTACTATAATTTACCGAAGATAAATTCGGTTTTAATTTCGTGAACGTAACAAATACAATTAAGACTAAAGTGATGCGATAAACATACCATCCAGTTGCCGCCATCTACGGAGTTGTTACAGTACACAGGGAACGGCTCAATATATCCGTCTGGTTGTATGAGGTAGACCCCGTCTGAAGATTCCCCGTCACATTGTTCAAAGACTTCCTTACAATCTCTCGGGTAGTCAGGTTGTTGATAGAAAAAGTAAGAAGAACTTTCTGTTGGTATGATTTAAGAAAGGTAATAACATAAGATAACATCGACACGAATTTGAAACATAAGGTTACATATTTGAAAGTGAAGTTAGAGCAAGCGAGGGTAGATGTGAAGCCCAGAGAAAAGGGGAAAGATAAATATTTGTCTTATACTTTAAGACAATGAGGCAACGTCAGTAAATAAAGACTTACATATCAGTAAATCTACCATCTGAATATAACATCATTTGTAAAGCCTAACTTGCCAATTGTTAAAGAACATGTATTATTTTCTGATGCTATTTGTAGCTATTCCATCATGTATTAGAATCGTGTTAAAAACATGTTACGTCGACAATTAAATATGAAGAAACTTGAAATTAAAAGTACACAAGCTAACATGTTCATATACATTCTTGGTTGGAATGCATTGTTCTTTGTAAAAAAAAAAAAACCAACATCACTACATATTTACACATACTAATGACTATCTTATATGTTAAGATAGTAGACGTTTAATTCATTATTGCCTTTATGTGAAAGGAAGATTTGCACATATAAACAGCGCGTTCAATTGCACTAAGGATGCAAGGTTTCGAATCTTATCACTGTTTTTTTTTAAAAATATTTTCGAGGACACAAGTCATCAAATAAAGGTTAAGAGTATATATTTATGAGAGGACATGTTCCACACTGCATTTAGGAAGTGAAATTTCCATGAAGTGCTACATCAAAGCATTATGGAAAATCAAAAAATATCTTGTTCATCAAATCTTTATGAATTGATTGTTCCGTAATTATCTATTAAGTATTGTCTAGTATTTGACTTCAACGTGCGCCTCCATATGAAATTTGTAACTATTTTGATCACTGCAGAATAGTTTCGAGTAAAGTTTTGGAAGTAAGCTTTGTTGATTGAATGTTCTATACTCACCAGACGTCTCTCTTCTGCCACGAACAGAGCCATGGTCTGAAATTGCCTGACCCTCCTATATTGATGAAATACAAAGAGTTCTTTATTGTTAAGATCAATTTCGTGTTTGTTGAGTCCAATGTCAAACGAAATTAGGACTCACTTAGAATTACAGATTAAATCCTTTCATGGAGGGAGAAATATACCTATGACCAAAACGCGTCGAATTGCATGAATATATCTACGTGAAATTAAACCCATTAGCATTTTCTAAGACAAAAAAAAAAACGCCTGTCATGATAATTACAGTAATTAATGTCTGTATGGAAATGGAATGATATCGAACAACGAATCTGTTAAAAGTTTCTATCATGTTCACTGCAAATTAATCAGTCTCTCTTCTTCCTCTTTTTTAATTTTAAATTTCTCTCTATATTATTGTATATCATTAATGTTTAGATAAGAGTAAAAGGTAAATCAACAGTTAATTTAATAATTCTACCAATCTTCGAAAATTAACTTTAAAAAAAATATGAAACAACTGTGTTTCTAATTCGGAAGACCGAATTTAAACACATATTATATTGCGATACTGCAGAGGAATAAATCATACTTATTATGTATTATTCCAAATATAATAATTGTAACAACTTTAGGAAAACAAGAAGGCCTAGGTATATTTTAAGCGAAATATTAATAATAAGTATAAAGCGCGTGACGTGTAAATCAAAGAACTAGTTCATATACCGTACTAGATATCTGTTAATTTATGTGCGTGTGTATTAAGCTAACAAATACAATAAAATAGACGAAAAACTCACTCGAATTCGACAGCAAAAAGTTGTTAAGAGCAAAGAGATTAGTGACATTAGGCACTGAGCTGATAGTTCATGAATGTTTATGCGCTGGTGACGCAGGGTTTATTAAAATATTAGCACACACGATACTGCCAAAGTTTCCTGCAACATGAACCACATCATCCACTAGCCACTTTTAAAGTGACTTATTTCAATTGTTAAAATATATCAAGTTAAGGTCTTTTCATCCCCAAATATCGGTTTACTGTTGCAGTATAATAATCTATTACCTTTACCATACATCGTGGTGTCTGAAACCACGAATATAATCTAACATGTAAATCTTCGCATTTGTATACAAAGTAATACATGCCCGAATTTTATTTAAATAAACATTCATTCCCACTTTAGCTGAGTCTTCGAATACTCAAAACTAAAATTCAGAAACCAAAAACTCTTTGCTTATGAATTATAAAATAAAACTCTTCTTAGAGTTAGCTGTTTGTTAACCGAATTTATATGTTCTATTTTCATACTAAATTACCTGAAATTGCTAGGTTAGTCCATTTTTTTATGTTAAGACTTTCACTTTTTAATATTCGCCTTGTCCTTAAACATTCGATCTTTGCTCTCAGTTTATCCAAACATTGAATTATCTGTAAATGTATAAAATATTCGCCATAGGTTGCAATCTGGTTTAGTGTTTTCCGTTTGATTTGTTTTATCATTATTATGTAATGCCAACATAGTAAACTCAGTTCTATTGCAACATCTGTCAGCGAAATAATTTACGGCACATTACATAATATTATACACTCGCGGTAACTGCTCCCCAAATCAGCATTGCGAGATAACGTTGTTTCTTTATATAACCAGAAAATATTAAAACGAAGAAGAAGGAAAAGTGGTACTATTTGAATGACTAAATTCTATTTATTCAACTCGGTATCTGAGAATTATTGGAATTCTTACTTTAGATGTATCTTTAAACTGAAATTACAATGAAAGAGAAGCACAAAAACATTAAAGGAATAAAGAGAAGATTTTAAATTATTTTTTGGGGAAAAGTTGTTTGGCATAAACGTTGGAAAGTACTTATTTCTTAGTCGTCACGTGCTGCAAAGGTTAAATGATATTTTTCTACACTGACAAAGTATTCTGTCAATTTACTGTTTTGCTTTTTTTCTGTAGACTGTATAATTAATACCGTGCTATACGGGAAGAACAATACATTTATATGTACTACAGTTTAGACCCAAATATAAATTGCATATAAGATTCACCACATATGCAGAATATTGTTAGACCTACTACATGTGGTTACATGTTCATTAAATCCTCCATGCTTTGAATTCTTTTAATGTTTATTTTATATTTTCTTTTCGAATCGACGAAATAAATGAACGATGGTTTAAACGAGGCAGCCACTATATAAAATAAAACCTAAAGCCATCAAAATATGAATATTAAATAAAGAAAAATTTTCCACATTAAGGTAAAGTTAGTTCATATGTTCAATTTTGATAACATTTTGAAATAAGACATACGTTTTGTAACAGTTTTTCTTTGTAGCTGAAATATATAATAGTAACAAATTGTTACAAGAGTAGTCAAAATTACAGATTAAGTTAATAAAATGAATGGAGTAAATTTGTTTTAAAGATACTTACTACTTGAAGTAATCTGGTCAGGCCTGATGAACAGATGAGAAACATCCAGAATTCAATATTGTACAACAAAAAATTCATCTTGGAAATGATGAGTTGTCTGGTCGGATGACGGTCACAAAGTGAAATGAATCGTTGCAAACGAAACACTGACAAGGCTAGACTGACTAATATCGAACTAATATCGTTAGAAACTATAGATGACATTAATGTCCATTTCGCACTGCATTTGTAAGTACTCTAATAGGCCCTTGTCTGTTATTAGCTGTTGGTTTACGTAATTATGCTTTTCCGTCGAAGGATATGATGTCCGCCGTAAAGACAAGTTATTTGTTGGCTTTGTTTCAACATCTGAAGCAATGTCATGATTTTTAGACGTGGCATAAGTCTAGTATAAACTTATTGTAATGTTAATTGCATAAAGGTGGAAACTTGATGTTATATGGGGAAATGCGCGTGTCAGTTTGTTAGGTGGAGTTGTTAAATACCAACGTCATACGCTTGGCTACAATTTAGGTGTTGTGAGGACATAGATTGTTAATTTGACGAAATGGTGGCTTTCATCTACCAAGGAATAAATAGTGGAGCTGGGGAATGGGGGTTGGGTGGGGGCGGGGTGGATTAGTACCACCACCGCACGATGAAACATGAAAAATACTGCTTCCCATAAATAGAAAGTGCCAACTATGAAGAGCACATTTATTAATTGCAAAGGAATTTGAAGTACGTACTTAAAAATGATAGCTAGTATTTCCGGAACTGTTATTATGCATTTGCCCTCACATATATCAACTGACATTTGTAACTGTCCTTCGAAGCCCCCCCCCCCCCCACATGCCTATTTCAGCCCTCTTCTGAGTAGCGCCTGTTTGTCTAGTGTAACGTCCTATTTCGAAAGCTAAGTTATTGATGTTCAATTTTGGTATATTCTTTCCTTACAAAGATATTGATTCGCCAGAGATTCATTCGCTAGAGACATGTATAGCTACATGGGAGATGCATATGCAAAGGCCTCGGAGACGCACGACAATAACAAAACACAAAAAGAGAGGAACATGTTAACCGTCCTCCTGTGTTCTTACTGATTGTACATCTTGAATCAATGACCTTTTACGTATTTTGAAGGTACAGACGTCAAACCAGTTCCCAGTGACTGGTGAACATGTTGCCATAGCAGTCGAATACATCCTGAACGCAACATCAGAGAAGGATACCACTTACCCCCCCCCCCCCCCCCACAAACACACACACATCAGGACGCGATATCCGCTGATGGATGGCCCCCAAGATCATCAAGCAACAAAGTTAAACTCATGGGATATTTCTTTCTTTAGTTTATTTTTATTTTATGTTTGATCATTGTGCATATTATATAAACCGACAGAACAGTTACATAGTAACGTTCATAACACGAGTTATAACGTGCAACTTCAATTTAATGGTGAAATTATAAATGGTGTTCATAACGAATATCATATACAAATTAGTTACACTGTGTTTAGCTAATAGTTGTAATTCCTTCATTATAATGGATCATAATGGTCTTACATATATAGAAGAAGGACGAATGTTGCCATCACTAATATTGCAAACTACATAGAGACAACACAGTCAAGACCGCGCTGATTAGTTTGAATTCCAAAATCCAAACAAACGATTCTGAAAATCAGTTTGAAGGCCGAGAAAATGAAGGAAATTTAGAGGAACGTTCCTTTCTTTACATGGTTGAAAGGAATATTTCATAATTGACGGTTTTAAATTGATGGCTTGGTTTTCTTCCTTTATTAGGGGGGGGGGGGTGGGGTGGGGGAGGGTTGTTTTGTCAGTTATTGTGGTATCTTTTCCCTTGTTGTCTCGTAATGTTGATATCTACAGTGGACGTATCTTCATTTCTACATATTGGATGTTGTGATTACCACCGGGAAAACTATACCAATGAGGACCACTACTCCAAGGATAGTTCGGCATGGAATAATAACAGGCATTGAACCACCATCCGTTATGATAATGACTTGCACAGTTAACAGTAGAATGACGGTCGTTATCTCGATCTGTAGTGGTAAAAGGCATTCCTCGATGATAGCTCAACTTATCGACTGCGAAAAAGGAGAAAGAAGGAGACAAAAAAAAAAACATTAGCTAAGCACGATTTACTTCTTTAGCATACCATGCAAGCCGCGGCGTTGGTTCTTTAAAAAATAATGTTAACAAAACTGCCTAATAGAATGTTAAACATAATATATATAAAGGTACTGGTTTGAACGGCAGGCGATCTGACTTGAATGAAATCAAGCTTTCACTGATTTAGAAATTAATATTTTACGGCGTTAGGAAAACTGACTTTAACTTTTAATATTGCAGAGTTATAAATTATATCGCTCGGAAAGAAGGAATATATGAAAGAAATTGCTAAAAAATTGTTGAAAACTGTTGGAATTATCCTCTGTTTGGCTTTGATTACATCTAATATTATTACAGTTTTCACGTCTAGCTTAATCTTGCATATGCTTGTAATAACGAATATCACTTCATATTATGTTCTTGATTTTTCATCAGAACCTGGATCAATCAATTGATTTGATTGTAATACCTTTTGGCATAGGCTGATGATGCTACTACCGACCGTAGGTTTTATGACAGAGTGATTATATATTTAGCAATCATACATGTAATTTAAAGTACATGTCGATACCATTTGAAGTGTTAAACAGCGTTTACACTTTATCTTATGACTATGTTTTGTGTCCCTGTATATTTAAAAAAATCATCAGTCATTGATTAAATGATATTGACCTATGGGTATATTATGATCTTCCCGAGTAAAACGTTTCCTAACATTATCTGAAGAGGACATTTCCAGTCTGAGATATGCTTTAGGGGTGCCCAAGGTCAGTTGAATAACCGGGCCGACTTTTGTAATGTTCAAGGTTCTTAAGTGTACTATGGAATATTAGAGCACATTTTTTTCCGGGCCCCCTTACTCCCCTGTGCTGTATCCGCTTTGCCCTCCCGTCTGTCATCAGGGTAACGTATCTGGATGTGTCTCATTTTCGGATGACAAGAGAAGGGCTCAAAAAGTTCCTTATAATCGAAATTAAGGTCTCATCAAGTAAGTTGCTGTTTTTTAGGGAAAACATGTAGTAAGAGCTGTCATTATTCAAAAATGCAAAGAGCGTTAATTTGTAACAAATTACATTACGAAATATGTTACCACAATATAGGTGAACTGTGAAAGGTGCATTTCAACATAAACTATGGATATAATACGCATGTGGAACTAGATGATCATTCCCCGCCACCGGTTGCGCACCTTGGATTCGAAACAAAGTTCCCCCCTGGGCAGCAAATCAATCTTATTTCCACCCCATTAATTAAAAAGAAATTTAACTGAGAAATATCAGACATTACCTAAAACTCTTAGTACGCCTCTTAAAATAGTCTTTTAGTGATACATTGCTTCACATTATCATGAAGTATTCAGAACAAACTCAATGTGTTGCATTAAGTTGGGTTCTAAAATCGTGTACCGGTAGTTAATTTTGATTTCTTTCGTGGTTGTTAACTGCGTGACTGATATTGAAGATTTACGGAAATGAAGGCGTAAAACGTAATACAATAGAAATCAAATGGTGCAATCTGAATCATATTTAAATTATAATTCATGTCTATATATCAGCAGATCTAAGCGGATCGGTTGAGGTAATGTATAATAATTCAATTATCACAGACTGATTTACCTGTGAATGAAGTATTTTGTACAGAAGGGGAGCTGATATGGGGTCATTTAAGCCGATTCACAAGTATGTGGGTATGGCGGTACACAAAAATAAAGAAGTCGAATGATGCACTTTGAGGCATAATTCAGGCTATAAATTATATTGAGCCCTAAGTATATGGTATTCTACGCAAATACATTGTGTGATGTTAATGGGGGGGGGGGGGGAGAGGAAGGTACATCCGCAGTAGTAGCCCGTTGATACCCCGGCTGAATGCAAAGAATCTGTCCCCTCCCTTCCTCCTACTGAACCTTTTCCCCCGACTGACAATCGGAGGTGGAAGAGGAACACCACTGGTATCAATGAGATTTGTTCAATATTTAATAACCGATCTCTTATCGTTGGAAATGTGCAAATTAATCTAAATTCCTCTTAGTACTCACCTACGGTACTTGAAGTATCGAAGTTTCCAAGAGCTACCATCTTGTATTTGGTACCTTCATCACTTACGCGGAAGAGATTGTACTTCGCAAAATAAGATTCATCGCTTTTGGACACGAAGTCAATCCGAAGTTCGTAGTCCTTTTGATTGGTGATGTACGCTAGTTTCTCATTACCCAACCAGAATTCTCGATTGAGAAAACCGAAGCCTTCTTTGTAGTCGTTCCAGACTCTATCGAAGTCAACACTGCCGTCCATTCGACGTTGAAAAACCTTTGAAACAAAACATAAGAAAAAGGTTTAGAAAAAGGAAATTGTGTTTCAGTCTTACATGTTTAATTTAAATATACGTCAATGTTAGGTGATTATCATTTCTTATGTCATTCAAAAATATCTTCTCAAAATATGTTGAATAAGTTCATCTTCAACTTAATAAAAATGTAAACGGAATCGGATGAAGTTTAAAGATTCGAAGATACAGTTCGAGAATAGATTTTATTTTGCCTATTAATGATTGACTGTAGGTACCGAAATCATTAAAATCCTTTTTTTTTTTTTAGTTATGAAGGAAATTATTTTACCGACCGATAGAAGGAGCACAATAGATTAATTGAACGACTGGACCAAAACGAAACCATCCCCCCCCCCCCACAAAAAAAAAATAACTGAAATTGTATATATACATATACTTGGATTACACTTAAGACTGTTCTACCATACATACTGAATAATTTATCTTCTCAATAATTCCATTTTAAACAGAACTATCATAAATTCATGAGTACATTAAATCGATTACTATAGTTTATCGAACATAAATTTGGTTTTAATTTTGTGAACGTACAAAATTCAATTTAGATTAAAGTGAGGTGGTAAACATACCATCCAGTTGCCGCCATCTACAGAATTGTTACAGAACACAGGGAACGGCTCAATATATCCGTCTGGTTGTATGAGGTAGACCCCGTCTGAAGATTCCCCGTCACATTGTTCAAAGGCTTCCTTACAATCTCGAGGGAAGTCAGGTTGTTGATAGAAAAAGTAAGAAGAACTTTCTGTTGGTATGATTTAAGAAAGGTAATAACATAAGATAACATCGTAACGAATTTGAAACATAAGGTTACATATTTTAAAGTGAAGTTAGAGCAAGCGAGGGTAGATGTAAAGCCCAGAGAAAAGGGGAAAGATAAATATTTGTCTTATACTTTAAGACAATGAGGCAACGTCAGTAAATAATGACTTACATGTCAGTAAATCTACCATCTGAATATAACATCATTTGTAAAACCTAACTTGCCAAGTTTTTAAGAACATGTATTATTTGTTTATGCTATTTGTAGCTATTCCATCATGTATTAGAATCGTGTTACAAACATGTTACGTCGACAATTAAATATGAAGAAACTTGAAATTGAAAGTACACAAGCTAACATTTTAATATACATTCTTAGTTGGAATGCATTGTTCTTTGGAAAAAACAACAACACTACATATTTAAACATACTAATGACTATCTTATATGTTAAGAGAGTGGACGTTTAATTCATTATTGCCTTAATGTGAAAGGAAGATTTGCCATATAAACAGCTCGTTCAGTTGTACTAATGATGCAAGGTTTCGAATCTTATTACTGTGATTTTATATTTTCGAGGAAACAAAGTCATAAAATAAAAGTTAAAAGAATATATTTATGAGAGAACATGTTCAGACTTCATTTTGAAAGTGAAATTTCCATTAAGTGCTATATCAAATATTATGGAAAATCAAAAATATCTTTTTCATCAAATCTTTATGAATTGATAGTTCCATAATTTTCTACTAATTATTGTACGTGCGCCTCCATATGAATTATGTAACGATCACTGCAGAATAGTTTCGAGTAAAGTTTTGGAAGTAAGCTTTGTTGATTGAATTTTCTGTACTCACCGGACATCTCCCTTCTTTCACGAACAGAGCCATGGTCCGAGATTGCCTGACCCTCCTATATTGATGAAATCCAAAGAGATCTTTATTGTTAAGATCAATTTCGTGTTTGTTGAGTCCAATTTCAAACGACATTCGAAGGACTCACTTAGAATTACAGATTGAATCCTTTCATGGAGGGAAAAATATACCTATGACCAGAACGTGTCGAATCGCATGAATATATCTACGTGATTTAAACACATTGGCATTTTCTATGACAAATAACGCATGTCGTGATAAGTAAAGTAATTCCTGTCTGTATGCAAATGGAATGATATCGAGCAACGGATCTGTTCAAAGTTTCTATCATTTTAACTGCAAATTAATCAGTCTCTCTTCTTCCTTTTTTTAATTTTAAATTTCTATCTTTTTTATTGTATATCATTAATATTTAGATAAGAGTTACAGATGAAGGTAATTCAACAGTTAATTGAATAATTCTACCAATCTTGGAAAATTAACTAAAACAATATCAAACAACTGTGTTTCTAATTCGGAAGACCGAGTTTAAAAACATATTACATTGCGATACTGCAGAGAAATAAATCATATTTATGATTTATGATCCAAAATATAATAATTGTAACAACTTTAGTAAAACAAGAAGGCCTGGGTATTTTTTAAGCAAAATTTTAATACAAAGGAAAGCACGTGACGTGAAAATCAGAGAACTAGTTTATATACCGTACTAGATATCTGTTAAGTTATGTGCGTGTGTATTAAGCTAACAAATACTATAAAATTTACGAAAAACTCATTCGAATACAACGGCAAAATGTTGTTAAGAGCAAGGAGATAAGTGACATTAGGCAATGGACTGAGAGTTCATGAATGTTTATGCGCTGGTGACTGAAGGTTTATTAAAATTTTAGCACACACGATACCGCCAAAGTTTCCTGCAACATGAATCACATAATCACCTGGCCATTTTTTAAAGCGACTTATTTAAACTGTTAAAATATATCAATTTAAAGTATATACAGCCCCAAATACCGGTTTACTGTTGCAGTATAATACCCTATTAGCTTTACCATACTTCGTAGTGTCTGAAACTACGAATATAATCTAACATGTAAATCTTCGCATTTGTATATAAAGTAATACATGCCCGAATTTTATTTAAATAAACATTTATTCCCACTTTAGCTGAGTCTTCGAATACTCAGAACTAAAATTCAGAAACCAAAAACTCTTTGCTTATGAATTATAAAATAAAACTCTTCTTAGAGTTAGCTGTTTGTTAACCGAATTTATATGTTCTATTTTTATACTAAATTACCTGAAATTGCTAGGTTAGTCCATTTTTTTATGTTAAGACTTTCACTTTTTAATATTCGCCTTGTCCTTAAACATTCGATCTTTGCTCTCAATTTATCCCAACATTGAATTATCTGTAAATGTATAAAGTATTCGCCATAGGTTGCAATCTGGTTTAGTGTTTTCCGTTTGATTTGTTTTATCATTATTATGTAATGCCAACATAGTAAACTCAGTTCTATTGCAACATCTGTCAGCGAAATAATTTACGGCACATCACATAATATTATACACTCGCGGTAACTGCTCCCCAAATAAGCATTGCAAGATAACGTTGTTTCTTTATATAACCAGAAAATATTAAAACGAAGAAGAAGGAAAAGTGGTACTATTTGAATGACTAAATTCTATTTATTCAACTCGGTATCTGAGAATTATTGGAATTCTTACTTTAGATGTATCTTTAAACTGAAATTACAATGAAAGAGAAGCACAAAAACATTAAAGGAATAAAGAGAAGATTTTAAATTATTTTTTGGGGAAAAGTTGTTTGGCATAAACGTTGGAAAGTACTTATTTCTTAGTCGTCACGTGCTGCAAAGGTTAAATGATATTTTTCTACACTGACAAAGTATTCTGTCAATTTACTGTTTTGCTTTTTTTCTGTAGACTGTATAATTAATACCGTGCTATACGGGAAGAACAATACATTTATATGTACTACAGTTTAGACCCAAATATAAATTGCATATAAGATTCACCACATATGCAGAATATTGTTAGACCTACTACATGTGGTTACATGTTCATTAAATCCTCCATGCTTTGAATTCTTTTAATGTTTATTTTATATTTTCTTTTCGAATCGACGAAATAAATGAACGATGGTTTAAACGAGGTAGCCACTATATAAAATAAAACCTAAAGCCATCAAAATATGAATATTAAATAAAGAAAAATTTTCCACATTAAGGTAAAGTTAGTTCATATGTTCAATTTTGATAACATTTTGAAATAAGACATACGTTTTGTAACAGTTTTTCTTTGTAGCTGAAATATATAATAGTAACAAATTGTTACAAGAGTAGTCAAAATTACAGATTAAGTTAATAAAATGAATGGAGTAAATTTGTTTTAAAGATACTTACTACTTGAAGTAATCTGGTCAGGCCTGATGAACAGATGAGAAACATCCAGAATTCAATATTGTACAACAAAAAATTCATCTTGGAAATGATGAGTTGTCTGGTCGGATGACGGTCACAAAGTGAAATGAATCGTTGCAAACGAAACACTTTGACAAGCTAGACTGACTAATATCAAATATGCAAAACTAGTATTGTTAGAAACTATAGATGACATTAATGTCCATTTCGCACTGTATTTGTAAGTACTCTAATAGGCCCTTGTCTGTTATTGGATGTACCCGATATACCAATGAACGTACACTCTTACGATGGTTTACGTTATTATGCTTTTCCGTAGAAGGATATGATGTCCTCCGTAAAGACAAGTTATTTATTGGCTTTGTTTCAACCTCTGAAGCAATGTCATGATTTGTCAACGTGTCATAAGTCTAGTATACACTTATTGTAATGTTAATTGCACAAAGTAGAAACTTGATGTTATATGGGAAAATGCGTGTGTCAGTTTGTTAGGTGTAGTTGTTAAATACCAACGTCATACGCTTGGCTACTATTTAAGTGTTGTGAGGACATAGATTGTTAATTTGACGAAATGGTGGCTTTCATCTACCAAGGAAGAATTAGTGGAGCTGGGGATTTGGGGTTGGGTGGGGGGGGGGGGGCGAGGTGGATTAGTACCACCACTACACGATGAAACATGAAAAATACTGCTTCCCATTAATAGAAAGTTCAAACTATAGTTAGCACATTTATTAATCGCAAAGGAATTTGAAGTACCTGCTAAAAATGATAGCTAGTACTTCCGGAACTGTTGGGGTTATTATGCGGTTGCCTTCACATATACCAACTGATACTTCTAACTGTCCCTTGAAGCCCCACCCCCCCCCCCCACATGCCTATTTCAGCCCTCTTCTGTGTGGCGCCTATTTGTCTAGTGTAACGTCCTATTTCGAAAGCTAAATTATTGATGTTCAATGTTGATATATTGGTTCCTTACAAAGATATTGATTCGCCAGCAAACAAACATTCGCTAGAGAGACATGTACAGCTACATAGGAAATGCATATGCAAAGGCCTCGAAGACGCATGACGATAACAAAATATCAAAAGAGAAGAACATGTTAACCGTCCTCCTGTGTTCTTACTGTTTTTGCATCTTAAATCAATGACCTTTTACGTATTTTGAAGGTACAGACGTCAAAACAGTTCCCAGTGACTGGTTAACATGTTGCCATAGCAGTCGAATACATCCTGAACGCAAAATCAGAGAAGGACACCTCTTACCCCTCCCCCCACAAACACACACACACATCAGGACGCGACATCCGCTGATGGATGGCCCCCAAGATCATCAAGCAACAAAGTTAAACTCATGGGGTATTTCTTTCTTTCTTTAGTTTATTTTTATTTTATGTTTTATCATTGTGCATATTATATAAACCGACAGAAACAGTTACATAGTAACGTTCATAACGCGAGTTATAACGTGCAACTTCAATTTAATGGTGAAATTATAAATGGTGGTCATAACGAATATCATATACTTGCAATACACATTATTGATCAATTAAAGCATAATTCTGTACCGTTTTATGTCTGTTTTCTCCCAGCAATGGCGTATCACAAATTAGTTACACTGTGTTTAGCTAATAGTTGTAATTCCTTCATTATAACGGATCATAATGTTTTTCCATATATAGAAGGAGGACGAATGTTGCCACCACTAATATTGCAAACTACATAGAGACAACACAGTCAAGACCGCGCTGATTAGTTTGAATTCCAAAATCCAAACAAACGATTCTGAAAATCAGTTTGAAGGCCGAGAAAATGAAGGAAATTTAAAGGAACGTTCCTTTCTTTACATGGTTAAAAGGAATATTTGACAATTGACGGTTTTAAACTCATGACTTTGTTTTTTTTTTTACTTGGGGGGGGGGTTGTAATTTTGCAAGTTACTGTGGTATCTTTTCCCATCTTGCTCCGTAATGTTGATTTCTACAGTGGACGTATCTTCATTTCTATGTATTGGATGTTGTGATTACTATGATCATGGGGAAAACTATACCAGTAAGGGCCACGACTCCAAGGATAGTTCGGCATGGAATAATAACAGGCATTGAACCACCATCCGTTATGATTATGACTTGCACAGTTATAAGTAGAATGACGGTCGTTATCTCGATCTGTAGTAGTGAAAAGCATTCCTCGATGAGAGCTCAAATTATCGACTGCGAAAAAGAAAACGGAGAAAGAAAACTGGGACCAAAAACGTTAACTTAACTAACAATAACATACTCCTTTAGCATTGCATGCCGCGGCTTTGGTTCTTTGAAAACTAATGTTAACAAAACTGCCTAATAGGGTGTTAAACATAATAAATATTAAGGTACTGGTTTGGACGGCATGCGGTCTGACGTAAATGAAACCAAGTGTTCACTGATTTAGAAATTAATCTTTTACGGCGTTAGCATATCTGACTTTAAATTTTAATATTGCAGAGTTATAAATTATATCGCTCGGAGAGAAGGAATCTGAAAGAAATTGCCTTTTATGTCTGTTGGGATTATCCTCTGTTTGGCATTGAATAGGCCTACATCTAATATTATTCAAGTTTTCAGTTTACTCTTGCACATGCTTGTAATAACGAATATCACTTCATATTATGTTCTTGATTTTTCATCAGAACATGGATCAATCAATTGATTTGATTGTAATACCTTTTTGCATAGGCTAACAACTGAAGAGGACATTTCCGGTCTGAGATATGCTTTAGGGGTGCCCAAGGTCAGTTGAATAACCGGGCCGACTTTTGTAATGTTCAAGGTTCTTAAGTGTACTATGAAAAATTAGAGCACATTTTTCCGGGCCCCCTTACTGCCCCTGTGCTGTATCCGCTTTGCCCTCCCTCGTCTGTCATCAAGGGTAACTGTATCTGGATATGTCTCATATTCGGATGACAAGAGAAGGACTCAAACAGTTCCTAATAATCGAAATAAAGGTATCATCGATTTTTTTTTAAAGTAGTTGCGTTTTGTTTCGGGAAAACGTTTAGTAAGAACTGTCATAATTCGAAAATACAAAGAGCGTTAATTTGTAACAAATAACAATACGAAAAAATGTCACCACAATATAAGTGATCTGTGAAAGGTGCATTTCAACATAAAATATGGATGTAATACGCATGGAGAACTATATGATCATTCCCCGCCGCCGGTTGCGCCCCTTGGATTCGATACAAAGTTTCCCCGTAGGCAGCAAATCAAGCTCTAAGTATATGGTTTTCCAAGCAAATAGTTTGTATAATGGGGGGAGAGGAAGGTACATCCTCAGTAGTAGCCCATGTCTTCCCCGGCTGAATGCAAAGAATATGTCCCCTTCCCCTCCTCCTAATGAACCCTTTTCCCCCGGCTGAAGATCGAAAGTGGAAAAGGAAACACCACTGGTATCAATGAGATTTGTTCAATATTCAATAACTGATCTCTTATCGGTGGAAATGTGCAAATTTATCTAAATTCTTCTTAGTACTCACCTACGGTACTTGATGTAACGAAGTTTCCAAGAGCAACCATCTTGTATTTGGTACCTTCATCACTTACGCGGAAGAGATTGTACTTCGCAAAATAAGATTCATCGCTTTTGGACACGAAGTCAATCCGAAGTTCGTAGTCCTTTTGATTGGTGATGTACGCTAGTTTCTCATTACCCAACCAGAATTCTCGATTGAGAAAACCAAAGCCTTCTTTGTAGTCGTTCCAGACTCTATCGAATTTAACACTGCCGTCCATTCGACGTTGAAAAACCTTTGAACCAAAACATAAGAAAAAGTTTAGAAAAAGGAAATTGTGTTTCGGTCTTTACATGTTTCACTTAAATGTAGATCAATGTAGGGTGACTACCATTGCTTATGTCATTTAAGAAATATCTTCACAAAATACGTTGAATAAATTCATCTTAAACTTAATAATAAAGTAAAAGGAAATAGATGAAGTTGACAGATTCAAAGAAACAGTTCGCGAATAGATTTTATTGTGCCTATATTAATGATAGTCTGTAGGTGCCGAAATATTTTTTTTTTCTCTTTTATGTTTGGTGTATTTACGAAGGAAATTATTTTACCGACCGATAGAAAGAACACAATAGTTTAATTGAACTACTGGACCAGAAGCTAAAAAAAAAAATCATAAAAGAAAATCATAATTGAAATTGTATATATACATATACTTGGATTACACTTAAAGTGTTCTATCATACATACTAATTAATCGTGACAGCTCTTTCAATTAATCTTCTCAAAAAATTCCATTGTAAACAAAACTATCATAATTAATGAGTACATTAAATCAATTACTATCATTTACCGAAGATAAATTCGGTTTTAATTTCGTGAACGTAAAAAAATACAATTTAGATTAAAGTGATGTGGTTAACATACCATCCAGTTGCCGCCATCTACAGAGTTGTTACAGTACACAGGGAAGGGCTCAAGATATCCGTCTGGTTGTATGAGGTAGACCCCGTCTGACGATTCCCCGTCACATTGTTCAAAGACTTCCTTACAATCTCTCGGGTAGTCAGGTTGTTGATAGAAAAAGTAAGAAGAACTTTCTGTTGGTATGATGTTACATATTTGAAAGTGAAGTTAGCGCAAGCGAGGGTGAATGAAAAGGGAGGCCCCCCCCCCAGCTCCCCGCCCAAGAGAAAAAGGGAACGATACATATTGTCTCATACTTTAAGACAATGAGGCAACGTTAGTAGATAATGACTTACATGTCAGTTAATCTACCAGCTGAATAAAACATCAATTGTAAAACCTAACTTGCCAATTGTTAAAGAACATTCATTATTTTCTGATGCTATTTGTAACTATTCCACCATGTATTAGAATCGTGTTAAAAACATGTTACGTCGACAATTAAATATGAAGAAACTTGAAATTGAAAGTACACAAGCTAACATGTTAATATACATTCTTAGTTGGAATGCATTGTTCTTTGGGAAAAAAAAACAACACTACTTATTTAAACATACTAATGACAATCTCATATGTTAAGAGAGTGGACGTTAAATTCATTATTGCCTTAATGTGAAAGGAAGATTTGCCATATAAACAGTGCGTTAAATTGTACTAATGATGCAAGGTTTCGAATCTTATTACTGTGTTTTTATATTTTCGAGGACACAAAGTCATAAAATAAAAGTTAAGAGAATATATTTATGAGAAAACATGTTCCGGACTGCATTTTGAAAGTGAAATTTCCATTTAGTGCTCGATCAAAGTATTATGGAAGATCAAAAATATCTTGTTCATCAAATCTTTATGAATTGATTGTTCCGTAATTTCTACTAATTATTGTCTAGTAGTTGACCTCAACGTGCGCCTCCATATGAATTTTGTAACTATATTGATCACTGCAGAATAGTTTCGAGTAAAGTTTTGGAAGTAAACTTTGTTGATTGAATGTTCTGTACTCACCAGTCGTCTCTCTTCTGCCACGAACAGAGCCTTGGTCCGAAATTGCCTGACCCTCCTATATTGATGAAATCCAAAGAGATCTTTATTGTTAAGATCCATTTCGTTTTAGTTGAGTCCAATGTCAAACGACATTCGAAGGACTTACTTAGAATTACAGATTAAATCCTTTCACGGAGGGAGAAATATACCTATGACCAGAACGCGTCGAATCGCATGAATATATCTACGTGAATTAAACCCATTAGCATTTTCTATGAAAAATATCGTCTGTCGTGATAATTACGGTAATTCCTCTCTGTATGCAAATGGAATGATATCGAACAACGAATCTGTTAAACGTTTCTATCATGTTCACTGCAAATTAATCAGTGTCTCTTCTTCCTTTTTTTGATTTTAAATTTCTCTCTATATTATTGTATATCATTAATGTTTAGATAAGAGTAAAAGGTAAATCAACAGTTAATTTAATAATTCTACCAATCTTCGAAAATTAAGTTAAACAAATATCAAACAACTGTGTTTCTAATTTGGAAGACCGAGTTTAAACACATATTATATTGCGATACTGCAGAGGAATAAATCATATTTTCTGATTTATTATTCCTAATATAATAATTGTAACAACTTTAGGAAAACAAGAAGGCCTAGGTATATTTTAAGCAAAATAATAATAATAAGTAAAGCGCGTGACGTGTAAATCAGAGAACTAGTTCATATACCGTACTAGATATCTGTTAATTTATGTGCGTGTGTATTAAGCTAACAAATACAATAAAATTGATGTTAAATGTTGTTAAGAGCAAGGAGATTAGTGACATTAGGCACTGAACTGAAAGTTCACGAATGTGTATTAGCTGGTGACCCAAGATTTATTAAAATCTTAGCACACACGATACCGCCAAAGTTTCCTGCAACATGAACCACATCATAAACAAGCTACTTTTAAAGTAACTTAATTAAATTGTTAAAATATATCCATTTAAAGTATATACAGCTCCAAAATTGCGGTTTACTGTTGCAGTGGAATACCCTATCGTAGTGGCTGAAACTACGAATATCATCTAGCGTGTAAATCTTCACTTTTGTATATAAAGTAATACACGCCAGACAGTCATTTAATAAACATTTTCCTACTTTAGCTGAGTTTTCGAATATTTAAAACTAAATTCAGAAACCAAAAACTCTTTGCTGTAATGAATTATAAAAAAAAAAACTCTTCTTTTAGTTAGCTGTTTGTAAACCGAACTCATATGTTCTACTTTCATACTAAATTAACTGAAATTGCTGGGTTAGCCCATTTTTATTTTAACACTTTAACTTGTTAATATTCGCCTGGTCCCTATACATTTGATCTTTGCTCTCAATTTACCCCAACATTAAATTCTCTGTAAATGTAGAAAATATTCGCCGTTGGTTGCAACACGATAAAGTGTTTTCCGTTTGATTTGTTTTGTCATTATTAAGTTATACGAACATAGCATAGTTCTATTGCAACATATGTCAGCGAAATAATTTTACCGGCACATCACATAATATTACTAAGTAGCGGTAACTTCTCCCCAAATAAGCATTGCGAGAGAACGTTGTTTCTTTACGTAACAAGAAAACTATTAAAAAGAAGAAAAAGGAATATTGGTACTATTTGAATGACTAAATTCTATTTATTCAAACTCGGTATCTAAGAATAATTGGAATTCATACTTTAGATGTATCTTTAAACTGAAATCTCAATGAAAGAGAATTACAAAAATATTAAAACGTTAAAGGAATAAAGAGAAGATTTTAAATTATTTTTCGGGGAACATTTGTTTGGCACATACGTTGGAAAGTATTTATTTCTTAGTCGTCACGTGTTGTATAGATAAAATTATATTTTTCTACACTGAAAAAATATTCCGTAAATATACTGTTTTATCTTTATCTGTAGATTGTATAATTAATACAGTGCTATACGGGAAGAACAATACATTTATAAGTACTACAGTTTAGACCAATATTATAATTGCATATAAGATTCACCACATATGCAAAATATTGTTAGAACTCCATGTGGTTCATGCTTCTTTTAATGTTTATTTTATATTTTCTTTTCAAATCGACGAAGTAAATGAAGGATGTTTAAACGAGGCAGCCACTATGTAAAATAAAACCTAAAGCCATCAAAATATGAATATAAAATGAATACAAAATATGAAATATGAATGAAATATGAAATATGAAAACAAAATATGAATACAAAATATGAATACAAAATATGAATATAAAATGTACAGTTTTCACATTGGGGTAAAGTTACTTAATATGTTCAATTTTGATAATATTTTGAAGTAAGACATACGTTTTGTAACAGTTTTTCTTTGTAGCTGAAATATATAATTGTAACACATTGTTACAAAAGGAGTCAAAATTAAAGAATAATTTAATAAGATGATGGATTAAAATTGTCATGTAAAGATACTTACGACTTGAAGTAATCTGGTCAGGCCTGATGAACAGATAAGAAACATCCAGAATTCCATATTGTACAATAAAAACTTCATCTTGGATATGATGAGTTGTCTGGTCGGATGACGGTCACAAAGTGAAATGAATCGTTGCAAACGAATCCCTTTGACAAGCTCGACTGACTAATGTCGAACTTATAGCGATAGAAACTATAGACGACATTAATGTCCATTTCGCACTGCATTTGTAAGGACTCTAATAGGCCCTTGTCTGTTATTGGTTGTACCCGATAGACCAACTAACATAAACTCTTACGATGGTTTACGATATTATGCTTTTCCGTCGTAGGATATGATGTCCGCCCTAAAGACAAGTTATTTGTTGGCTTTGTTTCAACTTCTGAAGCAATGCCATGATTTCTAAACGTGTCATAAGCCTAGTACACTTATTGTAAATTTAATTGTATCAAGGTGGAAACTTGATGTTAGGCTATATGGGAAATGCGCACGTCACTTTGTTAGGTGTAATTGCTAAATACCAAACGTCAGACGCTTGGCTGTAATTTAGGTGTTGTGAGGGCATATATTGTCAATTTGACGAAATTATGGCATCCATAAACCAAAAGATGTATGCTGACTTTCATCTACCAAGGATGAAAGAGGGGATCCGGGGGAGGAGATGAGTACGACCATCACACGATGAAACATGACGCCGGAAGCTATACAGTTTTCTAACCTGATATTATCTGTAACTGTGTGACGTAAAAATAAATGCTGTTTTATCCATATGTGGGTGTAAGACCACTGTTTAGCCAACACACACTATCTCTCCCATCCCCCGTACGTACCCATCTGTCTAACCCAGGCTGCAGATACAGTGAAGTTAGAGTATTGAAAACGTTATGCTGAGTGAGTAAAACGAAACTCATTCTATACAACCCTCGTCTTCCATTAATGACATACAAATTGAAGTCATTCATTTGGAACAAGCTGTTTTATGCTGTATTACCTTATGTTTAAATATATTTTGCAATTCCAATTCTCGTAAAACCTCTGATCAAGCAAAAACCTGACCAATTTATAAATTGTGACTGTAAGAGAGTGTGTTTCTTCTTGGCCAATGAGAAAGTGCCTCATCTTTATTCATTAGGTAAGGTCATGCCTTCTGCCGTTTGATCATTCCTTCAGGTGGCATTAAGAGATCAAAGGGTCATTAGCATTCTTGATCTACGTAGGTTCAGTTGTATGACCAGAGTTCTACTGTATACTTTACATGTTACTTATACCACGGTGTGGCAACCTGTACTACCCATACTGATACTGTGTGACCTTTAACTGTCAACAAATTTGCGTTAGGAGTAAAAGATACCAAAGAGGTATGTTTTAACTATTGTGGTTTATGGAGTTTTAAATGTAAATGTGTAACGGTAGAAATTATTTGAGTTGTGTCTTTGAGATTTGCGTTGCATTTTCTAGTCTTTTTGTGATACTTTGTATGTTTTGTACTGCTTGCCAATTATTGATTATTTTGTGATATACTTTGTACGTTAATTGAGAACTTATATATATATATATATATATATATATATATATATATATATATATATATATATATATATATATATATATATGTATATATATATATATATATATATATATATATATATATATATATATATATATATATATATATATTGTAGTTTTCACGGATGCAATAGATGTAAATATCCAGTCAAAGCCTTCGTGTCTTCCTTGTTATATGTCTCTACACAAGCGGTTACAGTGACTGTTGTCAGCTACAAATATTAAAATCAAATAAAAGTAACTGCTGAGTGCAAAAAAAACCCCCAAAAACCAAAAAAAAACCCAAGAATAACAAAAAACAAGAACGCAGAAAACAAAGACTGGTAGAGATAGATAACTAGTCTTAAATGACAATCATTATATTTAAATATCCATATGAAAAATTTATCCATCAAAGTCCATAGACTCTGTTTTGTCAAGATGAAACATGACTGGAAGAAAAGATACCAATGGAATGCATAATTTGAAATATATCAAGTATTTACAATAGTACATGATTCCTTGTTAACTTACATAAAACAATCTTTAACATAATTTTTTAATATTATACAGATTATATATATTTTTTTTTTATATTACAAACTCTTTATCCATATCATGAAATATCAAGGCACATTTCTCTTTAGCTCAGAAAAGTACTGTTAAAATCCAGCAACTTCAATTTTGGTATATTTAACTAATTAAAATTTGTTTTATTCGTATTTACATGTTAAATATTTGTGTGTAGAAACTTCTTGGACAGAGGTGTGTTAAAACGTGACCTGAGAATATAATCACATTTTCGGAACAAAAGGAAAGGTATGTAAAAGTCAGATACATTAAAATACAACTTTCTCTTGAAAATACTTCCCTGCCCACTTACTGGGTTTTATCGCATGAACGAGGGCGGGAGGGGGGGTGGGGTGATTCCTTGTTACACAGTATGCAAGGTACTGTGTCTCCTGACTGCCCTCCCTCCCCCGCCCCCAGCAAATAGTTGGTAATGTACTGTAGTATGCGAACAACATCAACTAATAGCTGGACAGCTCAGTAGGCAGAGACCTGCACTTGGTAACCCAGTGGGCATTGGTTTGAATACCGTTCTAGTCAAAAATTTCTCCCATTAAAATATCCCAGTCAGTTTAAGTTTATCATTAACTTATATTATAAATATAATTACTATTATTATTATTACGCCGTTATTTATATAGCGCATAATCCACAAGTTCTATGCACTTTACAATTAACCCTGGTCATTGGTAACTTGGTCACACCTACACACCAAAGTGTGCACAATTCAAACAATCTCTCCTGGGGCACAACAGTGCACCACAGCCACGTGTCCCCTGGGGGACTTCCCATATATGTTTCAGTATATGACAATCATCTACCCATGAGCCAAATATGCTATTTATACTGTAGCCACTACAAAGAACTGATCTTATTTATGGCAAAGGAGAGTAGAATAATGAACATAAATGAAAATAAATCTGCTGTGCCATGCAGCGCTTAGAGATGCTTGGAAAAGTTGAGTTGCTTTATGGAGCAGCATTTATTGATAACGTTTTGTTTAATAATAAGAACAATACTACAACATAAATATCGAAAGAGACCCTCTCTATAAGAATTACTTAACCTCTTCTGGATGAGAATAATGTAAATATTTCAAAGTTAATCATTTGATTACCCAAAATTTTAAGTATCTACACCTTACTGTGCATCCACAAGTTGTTTCATTGCCATTAGTATTTAAAATTAATTCACTTTCAAATATCCCTTATTCATGGCTTCATATTATTAAACCACTTTGGGACCTATCAGACACTCCTAGGAGCGTGTTTAATGAAAAAATCACACAATGATATGAGCTGTTTGTAATTTGTGAGTCAACTTTCTAATTCACATGGAAGGATGCAAAATTGTGGCTTAGTGAGAAAGTTCAAATTGATAGCCCAGAAAAATAAAATCTAAGAAGTACAAATGCATAGTTGAACAACATTAAAATAAGAATAGTAGAACAATGGACGGAATGTATTAACTTTCTTGCAGATGGTGCGATTGGAAGATTTCTAATGGTGGAAATATTTGCTTCAAGGAATGAATTGCCAAGGTGATATATTGTCAAGGTGTTTATTTATATTTAAGCCTGTCTGACAGTAGCAGTAGACCCCCAACTTTATCCCCCCCACTCCCCACCAACTACATCCCTCCCTTTGTTAAATGTATTTTCCCTTTCACTTGCTTTGAGTCCAAAACTCCGGTTTTGAAACTATCGATCTGTTCATTTTACCGTGAACTTCCCAATAAATAGTCATTTCCAACACTTTGACATCCGATTTACAAGTATCACAAAGCAGGATTCTGATAGGACAATATATATCAGTTTTTGAGGATTGCTAAAAACTCTTTAAATACTTTCTTCTCCTCAATCCACCTGCCCCCCTTACACCAATATGCATCACAGTGCTGCATTAAAGATAGTCCTGTGTGTAAACTATGATTGGAAGATTTTCTTTGAAAGGAATACTGGTTGCCGAGGCAATAATAATGTACCATAATGGTAATATGTGGTCAAGGTGATAAGGTTATACATTTTCAGTTGATAAGACATATTTACTCTCCTGTAGCTTCTTGTGTACCTTCTTCGTTGGAAGTTGCTGGATTATCTGCTTCATCTGTAAAATACAGAAAGGAAAACAAAAGAACACATGGAAATACCTGGCTAATAATAATGAATATTCCTCTGCATAGTTCATACAACTAAGTCAACAACATTACTCTCTCTTCCAAGACAAACAGCTGGAACCAGAAAAAAAAATATCACATTTGCTTTTCATATAGCGCTTTACACCAGCGATACAGTAGGTCTCAAAGCGCTTTACAGACGTTATATTACCCCTGGTCAATGATATTCTGTCCCAGAGACAATCCCTCCAGTCGGCAGCAGTTATATACTGCGCCCAATGACAAGTTACCTCACAGGTACCCATTTAACCCCTGGGTGAAAAGAGGCAAGTGAGATAAAGCATCTTGCCCACTGCCCAAGGAAAAAACGTAATGAACTAGGCAGGAGTCAAACCAGCAATCCTTGGATCACGAGTCCGACGCCTAAGCCAATTGGCCGCCACGCTCTCAAAAAAGAAGATAGCAGCTAACATATCAATATTAGTTGATTAATTAACTTTAAGATACATCGATCTTCTTTTACAAATAATGAAGAAATTACCACCCAAAGAGTAAACAACAGAGCTGTTTACAGGAAATAATAGATAAATGTGAAGAAAGAAAACTGGTAGTGTAAGTATCATGTAGGATAAGTGACAGGCATTTCAAATTAAACTTGGCCAGAGGAATATGAAAGGTCCAGCCGAACAGTAAGTTAGCCATTTATTTACTGCCTACCAAATTTAACAAGAGATAGGTAACTGCAGATTGTTCCCCAATTCAAGTTGGTCACTCTTATGCAAGATTGCTTGCAGGCCGGTGCATCAGTAGAACGACGTTGGCAATTTTTACCACATTTTACTCCATAATGTTTCGGCTAAGAGACCACCCCGATTGCATCATATTGCAAATCCACACAACAGCCAATCATATACAGGATCAATTGACACTAAATGACAGCAAATTCACATCCAGTATCATTTCCACCCAAATTGGCCGGTTGCATCATTCGGAGACTGGCAACCCGGAATGCCTTGACGTTAAAAGTTAATCCATCCAATCAAATTTCCTTGCCTATACTTTTAAGTGTCAGTAAATGGGAAGGATTATAATCCCGTCTTATAGTGGATTTTTTTGTTTTTTTGTTATATGTATATTTTTTTATTAATATTGTCATCTTTAATGAGGGTAGTCCTGCTCAGTGCAGAAGCACTGCTTTCCAGAAAGCTCCCTCAAGCTTCCAGAGCTTCCAGAGGAGCCCAAGTATGTCCATGTGTTTGCTGGCAAGATGGCAATGACTATGATATGTAATGCTGTAGAGTTTTGTTTTAGCACCATCCTCCTAGCTCTCATTTGCACTTACCTGTAACAATGTGCTCTGACGACGCTCCTGACTGTTCCACAGGTGGATCTGACTGTTCCACAGGTGGATCTGCCTGCTCTGTTTCCTGATTGGTTGGTTCTGCTCCTTCAATCATTTCATTCTCTTTCTCTTCCGTGGTTTCCTGTTGAGTCTCCCCAGCTGGTTTCTCTTCCGTCTGTTCCTCAACTTCAACTACCGGTGCTGGTTCTTCTTCGGCGACTTTTGGCTCCTCTGGTACTTCGGTAGATGAACCCCCTCCCTCGGGAGGCAGAGCACTCTCCTCTGTCGGTGCGTTATCTACAGGTCGTTCCTCCTCGGAGATGTCAACCTTCTCATCCTCCACGGTAGTCTCCACCGCAGCACCGTCAGGTTCCACCCTTGATTCATCCTTGAGGGCACTAGGTGCCTCCTGGATGCCTTCATCTTCAATCCTTGATTCATCCTTGAGGGCACTAGGTGCCTCCTGGATGGCTTCATCTTCTGCCGGAGGTTCCTCACTTTTGTCTTCTTTGTTTTGAGAAATATCTGCAGGTGTAGAAAATACCAAAAATGAAATTAACTATCTCGGAGGGAGGAGAGTGTACATTATGTTCAGCAAAACCTGATTCCTTTGGTACAAATTAATGCTAATGGTGTATAAATGGGGTGGGTTCTGATCATTTTTATGCCCAATCTGTTAGTATAGACATTCCTCCAAGGGCATTGTTGAAGTTGGTCATGTTTATCATACAGTACACACTGTAGTGTTATAAACAAAGTGATTCATATCTCTGCAGTCTCTGAAATCACTGATTATTGGGTTGAGGAATCTCTGACGGACAAGTCTGGTCAAGGACCAGCACATTCACTAATTCCACACATAGTGTCACATATTCAAACTAACGTAAAGTTCTTGACCTCTCATAATTTGGCACATTATGGCATCAAAATGTTGCCCAACCATTTGTTTCGGAACTCTACACAAGTGTGGTCAACAACCAATCAGAAAGCTTCTTGAAGGTATTTAATCATGACAGCTAAACTGAGTTTGAGTGTTGATTGCATCAAAGTCTCCAAAACAGAATATATTGGAGTAACACCTGCAAATCTTTTTGTAATTATTGAATACGAGATCTTTTGAGCAATTTTCTCACAATTAGCACATGTTTAGATTGAGATATATGCCGCTATACAAAATCTTTTAAGTTCTGTAATTACAGGATACAGTAGTTCACACTTAATAGGACCCAGAGCTGTAGCTATGGCACTGTTAGGATTGAAATGACAGCAAAATGAAATGCTGTTCAGACCCACCCCCCCCCCCCTCCCCACATTGAATGATTCTCTAAGTCTGGAGACATTACAAAGGGTCTGAGCATCTCGGAAAGTACTTTTGAGAGAAATTCAACCAAATTTTAGTAAGCACTAGTCTGGGGCCAACACAGACAAAGGATCCATCATGCAGCAAAACAATACTGATCTCAAAGGTGTTATTGGCTCCTTCCCTCAGAGATTTGAGAGCTAATCTCAGTGTATTTGAAATTTGACTGGCAGTTCTATTTGACAACGAACAATGCATGGTAGGAGCAATAATACCAGATTACTCTAAAGAAGTTACCAATGTGGTTGTTCTTTTCATGTCTTAGTTCAGTATTGAGCTTCCTAAGTTAAGAGCAGAAGCAGTATGAGTGAATTCTTAAGCCTGTATGGTTTTACAACTTTAGGGCAATTGTTGGTACTAATGAAGCCTGTCATTGAAACAGTCAGTGGTTGAAATTGAAATGACTAGCTGATGCTGTTTAGTGGAGAAGGCATCAAAAGTGACTGTTCAATGATAAGTATTATCGATAATAGACCTGTAACTTTAGCAAATCTGTGACAGAACTTTTAATTTGAAGAACAGGCTAGATTCTTGTCAGCTGTTGCAGTAATACAAATGTTTTTATCTTGTGATATGGCTTTTTATAAATTCAATAAAAGCTAATGTTTCTATGGCAAGACAGCTTCTCCACCTAGCACTTTGTGTGGTAAGGGGATAGTATGGGAGGGTGCATGGGGTAATTCCGTGCTCTCAAATTGTGGGTGACAACATTAAAAAACCATAACTGTGGTCCTATTATGTAGTACTGCACTCTATATCAGTTTAACAGATCTCAGTAATGTTGTTCATTTGAAACTGCTGTAGTCTCATGACATACTATTTCAGGTACAGTAGTCAGATTTGGCCGTACAAAAGAGCTTTGGGTATTTTACATTGTGAAGCTGTATTACTGTAGTACCATGCTCTTTTAATAGCAAAATGTGAACCACACAAATTTGTACTGTATTTAAGCAGACACTGTAATTAAGCATGCTAATGACGTACTCAGCCGTCTAGTGGTCGACGCTTCTCCAGCAAAAGTCTTAGCTTATTTTGCGGCAATTATTGAAAATCCCCCACGGTGATACTTTAACAGAGGTGGACTGTGTATATATACTGACTGGACTGCATTTCATAATGATGTGTTGCTTATATACAGTACTGTATCTGATTGGATTAGCTGCAACAGTATTGTGTATGTATGTATGGGTGTATGTATGTATGTATGCAAGAAGTGACTCGAACTCGGGACCTTATGATTGAAAGGCACCTTTTTATCACTCATTACCTTTTAGAAAGGCACATTTTATCAAAATGTAGCTTCTCTATTAATAGTTTTCAAACCTACAGACTGTGTCACTGCTACAGTGCATACACTCTGTGTGATTCAGAAACAAGAACTTAATGTACGCACAGTAAGTCTGGTTACTGAAAGCTCCTACAGAGTGTACTCAGAACAATAAATGTATGTATGTTCTGTTCTGTAGCCCAAGTATTATTCCCTTTCCTATAAATACAGTCATATAATGTAAGTGTAACTATACACTTGATTTTATCTATAATGCACATAAAACTGCTGCTGGGTAGTTTGTGAAAAAGCATAGTTACCATGGAATATGTTTTTATCCAAAAAGCACAATACCTGTTGTTTGAGGTGATGATGATGCTCCTTCTACTGGGGCAAGGTCTTCTACTGTTTGCCAAAAAAACAGAAAACGAAAAGACATTTTATCGATTTGCAGTAGAACATAACACTGAAATATTTTCAGCAAGGAAAGAGCATTCCAGGGTTTTAGCATATTTTAAAGGTGAATATTAGATCTTGAAATCTGAATATATATAGTACTTAACATTACTAGCAGTGCATCATTCATTTGTTTGTCCCATTTTCCTTGTAATGTCCATCAAGACTAAATTTCTGCCCAAACTCATACTAAACGTTAAGATTGTTAGCCCCCCCCCCCCCCCCCCCCATTTGTCAAAAAGTCATATATGTACAGTATATACAATAGATGAGATGCTTATGTTATGGCCAAACTTCATTATTATTGGTGTTCAACCTTTGCAGCAACGATCAACAGTTTATCTGGGAGTAATTTGATTATCGAACAAAACCTGCAGGAAAGTTTGTAAAGTTTATTTTTCAGCTCATGCTAAATCTTGGGACCATTAAAGCCTAGTTTAAAAGTCTTCATGTACAAGGAAAGTAGTAACAAAATAGTTAGCTATATTTGCCTGTAGAAAATTCCTAAAAGCCCATAAATATTTACACATCAAACTACCTTTTCCAGTCGATACATATTTCATCAAGGTGTACATACAGTTTTGAATTAAAGCCTACTGTACTCAGGTGTTAGAATACTCGAGTATGGATTAGTCAAGACTACAGTGCGCATGTGAAACATTCATTCATCTATGTTTAACTTTGAGTACTACAATGCATGTACAGTAGTGTACAAGTAGAATTCACTTTGGTGTAAGTATGAGCCTGTGCAGTGTGAGTTACTTAATTTTGCACTGTATAATGCTGTATGTACTCCCAAAACTTCTGAACAACCCATGTAAACCCTATTTTACCGGTGCTGTGGTTGAGTGGATAAAGACGGTAGCATTTGAAGCATTGAGGCTTAGCAATCGTGAGGTTCGGGGTTCGATACCCGGCCGGATCATAGTATTAAAGTTGGGTTTTCACCGAAGAGCATTTTATGGTTTTCCCAACTGAAATGACTTTCTTAATTGCAAATATTCCAAATTTGGGTTAAAATGATAATTGGAAGCCACCCAACGTGTGAGTTCTAATCCAGAAGCCCTTGCAGTTTTCTCCCACATTTGTGGTCGCTAAACCATCCTAGAAATACCTGCTCATTATAATTATTATTATCATTATTATTATTATTTTTGGTTTTATTATTACAAATATTATGATTAAATATCAGTATGAATCCGTGAGGGCAAACTGTACAAGCACAGGCAACACTACTGTATTCTAGCAGGGCAACAGACTGAGAACAAGTTTGCTATATTTATCTGGAATGAAACTAGTGTGACTGTCCCGATTTTGAATTTAAGCCTGTGGGATCTGACAATGTTTAACTTGATGGGGTGTATGAAGACAATCATCATAATTCACCTAGGAAGTGTGATCATACAATATATATACCTTTTCCTTCTGCTTGAGTATTTACAGGTTTTTCTTCATCTGTTTTCTCATCTGCTATTGCTGGTGCCTCCTGTGTGGTTTCTGAAAAGAGAGAACAAAAATTAAATGTCAGAGGAATATGACCGACAATAATTTAATAAGCATCTAAGTTTGTCTAGCAATTCTGACAGAATTTTGACTCACTTCATGGTTACAGTGTAAGTGTGTACAAGTTACAATTTGTGCTCTTGTACTGTAAGGCAATTTGCCCATTTTGCATTAACTTTTATAATGCAATACAGGTGTATACATATATTTATAAATTAAATATCCTGTATCCTGGTATAATTTAGATTTACAAATTATGAAATAAATTTATCACTGTCATTATGAACAGACCAAGTATGACATTCTAAGTACTGAACAAATTTTAATTCATGAATGTGATGAGCCCAGCCCCACATGAAGGAAGATTGCAAAAGGTAATTTTAATTTGCAAAACTTTTCGTCTAGCTAGTCACACTTGTACAGAAAGTTCTGCAACAGTTTTCATTCCAAATCCAAACGATTACAATAGAAAGTAATTCTTAAAACTAATTAAATTTAATTAAATTAATTAATAAAAATTTGGTGAAAGTCATTACAAATTGAGAAGCAAAATCTATTTGTAAACAAACCCTACAGGGTATATAGGCTACAGATCTATGCTAATTGTAGCAATGGTGTCTAATTTTGTTAGACCTGTACAGGCCTACTGTACTAGTTATTGTCAAATCATCAAAGTATACAGACTTCACTTCAGAAAGCTTTAACACAGTACTTCCATGGTTACGGTCACTACTACAAGTTTTTAATGACCAAGATATGTACAGTAGTACGTACACTTACTGTCAGTAATGTGTTAACACACTGTACACTGTGTGTTTGTGTAACCTTCAACAGGCTCAAGTATATATTGCACTCTAAAGGAAATACATGTGACATAAAGTGTGGCAGTAACTGGTGTAAGAGCCACACCGATACTTAATTATCCCCAGAGCACCCAGTTTTGATCTTGACAACAGATTGTTTATGTTTTCCCTGTCTCCTCCCAACCAACAGCCCTCGGATCATTGAATGTCAATAAAGACAAAGACTACACACTGGCTAATTGCAATCAGATATGCACAGAAGTGCACTTGTTTATCATTTCTATGGAGACTGTGTATTTAACCAATGGAAAGAGTTTGAACTTTGGATTGTCCAACTCACTGATCAGTGTATTGTGTGTGTACAACCTTGAGGAATGAGAAAATCCAAACACTGTATAGTATTTTCAAGTTAAACTAGTTCTGTGTGTGTTGTAGATATTGTAGATCTGGTCCCAGTATATACTACATAATATTGTATAATACAGCCAGAAAAAAATGGAAACATTTGCTTTCAATGTTGCCTAGATACTTTTTTAAGGAATGTATCTTGTATTGTATTATTGGATTGTGGTACATAAGTTGTATATATACTGTACTCAAGTCTCAAGACTGCTATTGCTTTGTGCAATGGTTCACATAAAGGCCTAGATACATATTACATATTATGTAGTAATGTACAGTACTGTCTGTGGGTTATACTCTAAGGGCTCCAACTTTGTGACTTTCTAGATGTCCTTGTAGCACACAAAACCAACTACAATGGCAACTATAGGCTACAGTTTATATTTTACTGTTTGAAATATATATATAGTTTATTTGCAATATAAGGGAACCTTTGTGGGGCATAGGGATCTCTAAAGTAACGGGCAGAAAATTGCAAGCCATCTTGGTTTGTATCATCGATGCTAAATTGTACAAAACTGGAAACCATTTCAATGGGGCATTTGAATGATTGACTTACTTAAAGCTCAAAATTTTGGATGATTGATCCCAATATTCCAAATACTGACCTACAGTATTGGTGGCATTCCTAATTCTTTCTCAATACATCGATTTTTTAGTCAAAGGAAAAAAGAAAAAAAAAGCGGGAAAAAAATGTCTGAATTGTCAATATGAGGACCTATGAAACCAAACATTAATCTTTTGAGTATTTGGCTACCTGCCGTTCTTAATGCTAAATCACAGGATGGCTCCAGCACCCTAATGATGGAACAATTGATGCTATTGAGTGCATCCTTACAATTGGTAAAACAGGAGGAAGGGCAGGAGAGAGGGGGGGGGGGGGGGAGGGAGAGCCTCATCATACAATGGCAGACACTGTTTCATACACACACACACAACCTATTACATGTGCATTCTCAGTGCCTATAGTAAGACTGTGCATACCAACTGAAGTTTCTACTTCACTGCACTTTGGTAAACAGTGAAATCTTCTTGCATTTAGCCAGCTAGTAAATATCCCACATTTTGGGCCTGTACTGTACCTACTATGGGCCTATGATAGCCTCAACTTTTTATGTAAAAAAGCTATCATGCCGTAAAGGATGAAGTTGGGGCTTGCAGAATAACTGCAAGTAGTTCTGAACCATCCTGCTTTATGTTTAACATGCCGTATGTCAGTAACCCATTTTTTCACTTAGGTGTTCCTGTTATAATATGGCCTAGCTATCACTATCAATAAGTTAGATACAGTAGGGTGTTGGTCAACTTGAATCACTGTAGTGGTCCTCTTTCAATAATTGACTGTAATAATAATATGCAGTTGAGCTCAACTTCAGTAAGCTAAGGCCTATCTAAAGAACTCAACTTACAGTACTAGCTCGATTCCACTTCTGTAACTTCACATGCAAGTCTCTACATAATATTATTCATCAGGGTAACCCTCAACGTTCAATTGTCTTAGTTAGGCCTAACAGTGATACGGACTATAGGTCCTGTAACTAAGGCCTAGGTCTGTACTACATGTACAGAGGGTAACTGGAAGTGCACCGAGCGATGGCAAACGTTTCGAGGGATCGTTATTACAACTAAATAAAGATTAACGTTTCTTAGGATGGTAGCAGAAGGAAGTGACAAACCTTTAATTTGTGACGTTTCCTCTTCTATCCTGTTACTATCGGTATGTTTAATTTCTGTTACGTTGGAATTGATTTCGACGTGTTTCTTCGTATTAACTGTCGTACCATTGGTTGGTTGCTGTGCCACAGGTGGATCTAGCGCAGGGGTATGAACTGCGGTAGAGTTTTTAGAAGAACAAGAAGAGCCCATTTTCAAACAAACAAGTGAAGTCCTAAAAATTCTTGTTTTAGATGATTTGAATAAGTTCTCAGTTTCATTAATACCTCACGACTTTAACAAAGTATTATGGTGAAGTACCCTATGTCTAAGGTCTGTTACTACTACTAGCTGTTACTAGGGTATAGCGTAACTAGCCTCTGTACTGTGTCAACTGATTAGCTGATAAGGTTGTTCTGTGAATATAACACTACAGAGCGACAACAAAAGGAGGTCAAAGGTCGCTATTATTTACGTTGTGGAGTAACTATTGGATACATGCGCTCTACTACTACGCTGCTTGCTCGCCTCGCAAACGTAAGGATAGAAAAATCAAAAGAGCCAAGTCCGCAAACCATGCAAACTAAAATGTGTGCACACTTGGAGGTGAGTGGGGGTGGGGGTAGTGGGTTGAGACCTCCTTTAATCGAGGAAGAATTGCACATATCCTCGCGGATCCGGCAGGGGCGTATTCAAGGGTTCACGTACCCCCCCCCCCCCTTCTTGTCAATCTCACAAAAAAAAATATATATATATTAATAAGCAGCAACTTCCAGTTCCAACGCTAGGCCCGTAGCAAGAAACTATCTTAAATAGGGCACTAGCAATTTAATGAGCTACACCAGTGGCGGCGATTTGTTCCAAATATGGGGGGGGGACATTATTTTGCTTGGGTGCAGGCGCGGAGCAAATTCATCCCTTCAAAAATCAAAAAGGCCACAGCCCGCAAACCATGCATACTAAAACGTGTGGAGGTGGGTGGAGGTGGGTGGAGGTGGGTGGAGGTGGGGATAGTGGGTTGAAACCTCCCTTTCTATTTACGTTGCGGAGTAACTATTGGATACATGCGCTCTACTACGTTGCTTTCTCGCCTCGCAAACGTATAAGGATAAAAAAAAAAATCAAATGAGCCTCAGTCCGCAAGGCATGCAAACTAAAATGTGTGCACACTTGGAGGTGAGTGGGGGTGGGGGTAGTGGGTTGAAACCTCCTTTAATCGGGGTAGAATTGCACATATCTTCGCGGATCCGGCAGGGGCGTATTCAAGGGTTCACGTGCTCCCCCCCCCCCCTTCTTGTCAATCTCACACAAAAAATATATTTATTAATAAGAAGCAACTTCCATTCCAACGCTAGGCCCGTAGCAAGTAACTATTTTGGGAGGGGCACTAGCAATTAAATGAGCTACATCAGGGGCGGCGATTTGTTTCAAATATTGGGGGGGGGGCATTATTTTGCTTGGGTGCAGGCGCGTAGCAAATTCATCCCCCCAAAAATCAAAAGAGTCACAGTCCGCAAAACACGCAAACTAAAATGTGTGGAGGTGGGTGGGGGTAGTGGGTTGAGACCACCCCTTCTTTTCAATCTCACAAATATATATATATATATATATATATATATATATATATATATATATAAGAAAATCGTAATGAGTTGGAAAATCAAGAACAGTGAAAAAACTTTCAGCCTCCACCGGGATTCGAACCACGGGCCTCCCGCTCTGTACGCGGACACCCTAACCACTAGGCTATGGACGCTGATTGTATGTCCAGAGGTTCGAAACCGGTAAGGAAGATCGTAATTCCACTGTAGGCGTTTGTCACCTATATCGAACAATAATACTAGTTCTGTTTTTGGTGACATATTTTGCCCTGCTCTAGAGATCAAACATGATGCTATCCAACGCGAAAATCATTTGTGATTCCTAAAGCCGGATCTCGAAAGAGATACTTTGAACAGACTTTATGTTAAT